>NC_048429.1:8112900-8123737 GCF_013103735.1 Etheostoma cragini | reverse complement strand
ATATATATATACACACACACACTGTATGTATATATAAAAAGTGCCTGATTTCGTCAATCAATGTTATTTAAAATGAGGGCTTTAACAACCATCATAAATCCTTTATTTCTTTCTCACAAAAACAAAACAGAATAGACGGTGATCGACAGCATCATCTCTATCTCTCTCTCTATCTCACATGCACGCGCACAAAAAAAACCCCAAACAGAAGTATCTAAAGGTGGGGTGGTGTGGCAGGCTTATTAGGCTGCTTATCTTGCATACTGTATATGATGCCACTGCTGACCCTGAAGATGCCATTAGGCCACATTCTCTATATAAAACAGTTTTATCTGTATGGTTCAGAGGTATGTTTGTGTGTGGGTACGTGTGGGGTCAGAAAGGGCACTGTCATTGCAAAGATTATATGTTGTAATTATCCAGCTAAGGACACTGTTGCTAGTTATTTGTACATCTTAATTACATATAAAAACGTTACTTTAAAATAAGTGGGAGTTATAATATTGTTCATTCTTTATTATTTAAATATCAAAAAATGTAACTATTGTGATAGTTTAGTTGTAAAAAGGATGTTACAGCTAATATTGGAATGTTTCCAAACAGCTCATATAACACTGTCCCATTTAATGTTACATCATAACACAATCTGACCCCTCACATTCACAAAATAAATGCCCAGAAACTCACAAGGGAATAGCATTGAATCTTCAGTAGTTCCCGAGATGGTTGTGAAATCCCTTCCTTGATGATGTTTTCATAACTGCCCCTGAGGGAGATAGTGCAGGGCACTGGAGGGCTGCTTTTCAATGAGGATCTCAAGAGTGCACTTGGCTTTTATCTTCCATATACTGTGTTATGATCTTGGATGTGAGAAGCTGTAGACGGCAGCACATGATACTATTGATCCAGGCAGTCAATATCCAGCCTGTGATATTTCAGGTGGGTTTATTCACAGCCACGAGGCAGTTTGTGACTCTGAATATGAAGACACGTGGAAACTAATGTTATCATTGTATATAGTAAAGAATAGGGCACTTAAGTCTGTTAATTTGTTAAATGCTTCTAACGTGGAACTACTGTCTCTAAAATGACAAAAAACTTTTCTGACTTACATTTACATTAGCACTAGACGGTGCCTACTCTAGTTGAAAGAACATTTAACATAGACTCATGTATTTTAGAACGAAACCGTAAACGCACAAGAAAAGTGTTCCGTGATATCTTAAATCGTGATAGAGGAGAACACTGGTTTTGGAATAACCCCACCCTGTGCGTGTAGCTGTGTGTGTGATTCATGCAATTTCTCAATTATGAATAAAGCTCAGTGTCCAGCTTGTGAATACATTTCTAATATTTCTAATAATAAATACATAATGACACTATATCTTGGCATGCGTGAGTAATCTCTGTGACAATGCAATCTGATATTAATGCTGAATAATCAGTAGGGATTACAGTAGGATTATAGAACATGGTTAATATATTCCTACCATGCTGCCGTTTCCATAGCACTAGCTATATGATGGGACATGCGAGGTGACCCGCATGATTACCTTCTCCCAGAGGTGCTCTCCATCATAGTCAAGATGAACTGTATATGTGTGTGTGTATGTGTTTACCCTCTAACCCTCAACTAGAGTACCTGCTCCAAGAGTTTTATTTATGCACTTCATCTGACAATTTCTCATCCCTACTCTCTTTTTTCTGGGAATTTATGTAACTTGTCCCACTCACCACTCTCATCATGTGGAGTTGCCATATATCTTCAACTTCATTCGACTGTCAACACATTTCTCATTCATCGTCTCTGTATCATGTCAGTCCCTTTGTAGGTTCATGCTCTGCCAGACCAAAGCAAGACACCTTCCCCACCCAATGTGAGTGTGTGCATGTCCATTTTCCAGTGTCTATGTTTCCCTGTGTGTGGTATAGTGACAATAGGTGACATTGAGCAATGGTCTGGACTTAAAAGTGGGTGTGCAGCTGTTGTGTATGTGCTTGAGCATTTGTGTGTTGGGGCTACGGACTTTGGTTTTTGTGTGTGTGTTTTTTTACACTATGGTGACAGTTGAGAGGGAACTAGAAGGTGCAGCACTCCGTTCCATCCTGATGCCCCTGTCACTTCTTGGCCTTGTTCCCTTCCCTCAACTTCCCTTAGCATCCAGCAAGAGGTGGAGGGTGGAAGTAAGGGGGGTGAAACCAGTCACCCATACTCAGGGGATGGCCATCCTCCCCTGGGCACAGATATCAGAGCAAGTGCCATGGATGTAAGGATATCAAGATCAAAGGAGCAACTTTGAATACATCTATCTTTTGAGATTTGAATATTGATATTAATATTTTTTTAACACTGTTTAAAACCAAATCTTTAGATGTATCTTCTCCTTCATTTTGATGAATTTTGATATACCACAGTGTATGTCTATAAGTTAAATGTAAGAAGCAGGCATGCCAAATTTGACTGTACAGGCTATCATCAAGATTCAAACTCATAACATTTTTCGATATACAGTGGTAGTCTGGGTCCACTGATTCATACATATTCCTCTGTACTATATATCACAGTTCACTTCTAGAAGTTTACTACTGATTGTATAGACTGACCATCTATAATGAACTAAGAAAAGGCATTTGCTTGTGGCCAGTGGCTCAGATTTACAGTCCCTATTTCACTTCAGGAAGGAAGAATCAATGTTTATGAGTGTTTGGAGGAAGAGAGGAAAAGAGGGCGTAAGAGAGTGATGTTGTTCATGGACAATCACGCCTCTGATAACACAACATACTGGGATTAGACACATACAGATCACTTTTGTGCAATTGCATGCACGAGCAAAAATGTATAATAAGGGTACAAAGCGCCAAAACGCACATCAAAACTGTTGATGTATAAACAAATATACACTGTCTGGATTCCTGGAAGCACAGATACGCATAAATCTGTGCAGACACACACACACAAGAATGTAGTGTATGATAAGTCTGCTGGAGATGTAGTGTGATTTGGATGAAGATAGGAAGAGGATAGAAGGAAAGAAATGATTTTTAGCACTCTGGGATTATTAGCCATATTGCAGCCAAAAGTAAATATTAAGATATGTCAACCCCATTATTAATGTGAAGATATTGCAAATTAGCACCATTTCTTCCAAATTGACACTGATATCACAGAATGATGTGAGATATTCTCAACATCCATGCCAAATATGCTGACATTTCTTTTGACAATGTTACTTCTCCAAATATGGTTTCCAATCTGTCTGGCTGTCACACATGTCAGACACATTGACAGCTTAGTTAACCACTTACAAAACTGAAATCTTAGAGACCAGCATTAGTGGAGGTAACATATCCATAATGTAGCTCTAGCATTTCTGGGATATTGGCTAATAGCAGATGTGCCTACTCCTTACTTGGAAAGGCTGAAGTGTGGATGGAAACCACAAAAAGAGAATATGCCACATCAGACTAATGTCATACTCTAAACAACCAAAAACACAAATACACAAAACCCAAGGGTATCGCTGAATGGAATAAAAATTAAAAGCAAGTCATGTTTTGTTACAAAAAAGGGACTTATGATAATGTTCTGTGACTAATTTACAACTACTGTCCATTCTAGGTCTTGTTACATGTCATCCCACAACTAGGATATTGTTACAGAATACAGTTGTTTTTATCCATACATTTTGTTTAAATACTGTTTAAACAAATAATGCATACGCATAACATAAACATGTATGTATTGTGTTTATTTCTATACTTAGGCCTACACTATGCATCTTACAAACTAAGTAAGAGTCTTCTGGGGTATGATATGAGATATGAATGAAAACTTCATCTTCACCTTCTGAGCTAGGAAGGCATTAGCATAAGTCGTGCATCTCAGCAGAAGAGAGCACGAGTTTGACAGGACATGACATTTTGGTTGACAGGTGAGGCTTCAGGTTTACTCAAACAGTGGCTGGCTAACTGCAGGGAGGAATGCTCTGATGCAAAGTTTCCTAGTGGGCTCACACAATATATAGGGGTTATACAGGATATACAGTTGATAAGATGAATAAGAGCATATGTCTATAAATGAAGACATTTGCCTTTCTAAATTAATGGTCAGTGTTTGTCAAGGTCAATGAGACACTAGCAATGCTCACACACACACACACACACACACACACACACACACACACACACACACACACACAGGTGCACTATCCACTCCTGTTGATTTCCTCCCCTGCACTATTGATTGCCTTTCTCCACTTCCCATGGTGTTCTCTCTAACAGCTCCTCTGAGCGATCTATAAAGTAAATAAAGGCAATGCTGATGGGGAAAGAGAGAGAGTGCTTGCAATTCTGTTGGCTCTCAGACCCGTGAGGTGATTTCAAGGTTGATTGGGAACAACAAACTGTATGGAAGAACACTTTGAAGATGAACTGCATGCTATCCTTTCACTCAACACCCTTCCTTCCAGCACAAAGCTAGTGTGGGAGAGGGTGTGTGAATTCTAAGCATTCCTTGTGTTTTTGCTTCTTTGTTACATGCCATTAAAGATGCATTGTTTAAGCCTTTGGTCTGTAGTCAGTGTGCCTCCTTTCAGCATCAAAATGTTGTCATTCACTTATGGATGCTCACTCATTCACTGGTTTCCCCTTTGGTTGCATTCTGTGATGTCAGGTTGATCAATTCAAGTCATGAATGAGCAAGACCTTTGGCCAATCACAGAAACCAGAAGCAAGCATGAGAGGATTTTGGGCTGGTGGTGTATTAAATATTACTATAGTAAAATTACAAATGTTCAGAATTCACTCAGCGTAAAAGTGGATAGCGGAATCTTGGAAGCTGTACAGGTCCTTGTGGTTTTGCTGTTATTCAATAAACCTTTTAGAGGCTTAAGGCATGAGTACAACAACAAGTAGTGAGTTATTAACACAGCAGTTTTTTTGAGTGAAATACTTCTTTCAGGAGTTTGTGTTTCAGCAGCAATATCAACCTATCCACCGCTGTATGACTGTGTAAAAAGCAGCTTGATACTCCCTTATTTAAACTGGTCTTTGTGTTATGTTTATTTGACACGTTTATTATTATTGTAAGTTTTGCGTTACTGTATTTATTGATTTTTTTATAACCATTTTTTGGTCTTATTTTTTAGCAACTTTACTCTTGTGAAGAACTTTGTGACATTGTACTGTAAAAGGTGCTATATTAAATAAACATGTTTTAGTAGTAGCAGTATTGTTATCTAAATATCGATCTGAAATTATTCTTTTAAGGTGTCAATCAGTCTATTTAATTTGAGTCACTTCCTGGAGCAATATAAATTCAAATGTTATTCTGCCAAGATACTGAAGTTGAGGTAAGAAGAGACTGAGGGACAAAGGATAACTATTTCTGACCTCTAAATATCAAATAGCTCACAACACCTTCAACTTTCTTTACCGTCAGCACATTTAAAATTGTAAACGGCAACACTTTTATCGGTACCATGGCCATTGTATCATGTTTAACAAGGCGGTTGATTCTGATGATCAGAATCATCATATTTTCAGAATAATATGATAAAAGTAAAGCTCACTGACAAAAGGGAATCTAAAAATATTAACTGGAAAGTGTACTGAATGCGTTTCCTCTGCATTTTTGCAAGGATTGGTTTGCGTCTGTATGGATATTTTTTTCATTGGATGTTTGCAGGACCTGCTGGGATGCACTCTATCATGCTGTGAGTCAAGCCTGTTAATGGTCTTGCACCAATACTGACTTCCCATGACTGTCAATAAATAAAAGGGGCATGAAGATGTAATGGAGATATATACTGTATATACACAGTGTATCAGAGCCCTTTACTTAAAGACTAGTCTCGCATTGCCAGACTTTTCTGAACAGAGCTGGCGGGAGGGTCTGGCTGGTCCACACAGCATTCCGGGATAGAAGAAAAACGTGCTCTGGTTTATTGCTGCTCCGGTTCCTCTACAAAATAGCCTAGGGAAGTAACTTGTTTTGATGAAACATGTACGTTGAAAAGTTGTTTTGGTCGTATAAAAAACTAAGATTGGACAGATCTGGCTAGCTGCCTCGATTTACCGTGGACCTGTTTCTCGTTTTGTCACTTGGCGACTTGACACTAATTCTCGGACAAAAAGGGTTTGTGCGTGTGTATGCCTGCCCTTGTGTGTATGTGAGTGAAGAGAGGGGTAAGCTGAGGTGAGCTGATTCTATCAGGCTAAGTGTGACAGGCCAATCTGTGGCCAGCCATTTGCTTTGACTGGGAGGATGTCCAGGGTGTTAATGGGTTTGTGCACACACGTACACAGTTTAAATTGCAAGCACATTTTAAGTGGCAAAGAATTGCATGGTGGCTGCTCACTGGTTAAGTTTAAAGATTTGCTAGAATACACCCTATGGAGATCAATAGCAGAAATTGTGATAAAATCTGGACTGATGCATTACGCATTCATGCATGTGTTTGTGGCTTTGCGACCCATAACCCATTAAAGTGTGTCCTCTGTCTGCTAATGCACTTTCTACCCTGGAGACCTCAAACTCATTCATCCTTCATTTCTACTTCCTTCACTCTGCTGCACACAAACTTACGCACTAAGACCCTTTTCAGATCTCTGTCAATTTATCACATATCACCCCTCTTTCACAGCTCTTCTCTCTTAGAAGTGTCCAGTATTCGGGATAACCATCCTGCTATCTTTCTCAGATTTTACTAGCCTATTCTCTCCCTCTCTTCATTTGTCATCTCATCATCGATTTCTTATTTATCAATCTATCTCTCTTTTCCTCCCCTTTTCATCTACCTCCATGTATGATTTTCAATGTTCCTTTTACAGTCTCTGCCTTTGCCATGTCTTCTCAGTGCCAGCAAAGATGAAGGTGATAAATGCACTCTCTCTCTCTCTCTCACACACACACACACACACACACACACACACACACACACACACACACACACACACACACACACACACACACCCAAAGGCTAGCACCAACACAAGAAACCAATTTTCAATTTACAGTGGAGTGGGAAATCTTCCTGCCCCCAGCAAGCATTATCTGCTGCTCCAATCTTGAGGGACAAGGGTTTGACAGTGGCTGGGTGGTGTGTGTGGGGGAATTTGGGTGCGTGTGAAAGAGAGAATGACAGGCATACTATACAGATAAGGTTAAAGGTAAAGCAAAAAAAAGAAAAGAAAATTTAGATCACATTCAACAGTTTCCAGTTTAGTTACAGTAACTGAAGCTCTGACTTTCCTTGTATCAACTCCTAAAGTTTGGGGTGGTGCCAATCAGAGCCCTGGTAGTGACTGCCAGTGTCTGTGCTCTCACCAGGCTCCGGTTTCAGGGCTGGTAAACAATGCCAGTGGGTAGGTTTGGTAATGGATCTAAGGGGGCCGCTGGCACAAGGCCGAGCCCCAGGAAAGCAATTGGAGGCTTGGCCTGGGTTGGCTAGAGGAGTCCCTGAATACTCAAGAGCTGCAAAGAATGGAGTGCTGGGCATGGGCCCAAGCGTCATGGAGGTAGGGGAGGCTACCAATCTAAACACTGCACCCCTCAGACTGATTGAGGCTCGGTAAATGAATGGGTGAAAATAGTGTTTTATACATGAAGAATGAAATACAACAAGAAAAACACAGAAGTACTTGAGTTTGTATAGGTGTGTGTGCACATGTATTCCAGCTCCAGTAATACTCACATATTGTGCAGGACACACCAGCCACAGTGGGGATCTCCCGATCCGAGGCATTCACTGCAGGTTGAGTACTGATCACAGGCCTCCACTGGCACCCTTGTCAGCTGCAAAGAAACATACAACAAGGATTAAATATGCTAGAGAGCCATTCACTGTGTGCATTTTTTTGTTGGTTGAATTAAGTGAAGATAAGCAAAAATATAAAAAGGAAACTTTACCAGAAAGCAGAAAGAGAAAGTGAAACAAAAGCAAAATGTAACGTTTTAGGAAATCTACAAGAGCTCCAGTGTTTAGTTATGTTATGGGAGCAATTTGAATGTAATAAGAAGTTCTCTGCATCTTTGCTTCAGGAATGAAAATAAGTGTAAAGGAAATATGAATCGTTAGATAATGGTCCATTATTGCGCGTCCTCACAAGTGCTGCATATAATCTACTAGAAATGAGAGTACTTCAGACAACCTCTACATAAGAGGCATGAACTCGTTGCAGTCAGATTCTGTGTGGTCAAAGTATGTTTAGCTGGAGAGGTGAACAGTGAGAGCTGTGCCCTTGACTCAAAACAAAACATATCTGCATTATTGTTTGCATCCTGAATGACTAAAACCACATTTTTACCAAAACTATTTAAGATAGCTGTAAATGGTCTCTATTTGACCACATTGCAGCTGGGATGGCATATTCCTAATTTCGCTCTATTTTGTAAGACTAGTTACACAAAATCTAACTATCCAGAGCCAAAGACACATTGACTGCAAATACTAAAAAACAAAAGTAATATGTTATGTGAGAATATGAAGAATTTTGTGTAAGCACTAATTTTCATGGAAATGCTTGACAGCTTCCAACTTTACCCATTGGCTCCATATTGGAAACTTGGCCCCTTGGCAGAGAAGTCCACCTATGATGATATATAGCCCTGCCAATTCAAACTGGCATTGACTGGCACTGATTGGCATGGGCCTTGAGTGACCAAGCTCAAGAGGCAAAGCTCAGGTAGATCTCAGCTGCCCCCTACTCTTGTCACCATGGTAACACCATGGCGCAATAATAGGAGTTGCTGGCACTTTTGATTAATGAGCCGTCATTGGTGGATGGCTGCTGTCACTCACGCCGCTTAGTGATGACAGCCGGGAAAGAAAGACAACATCATCTGTGTAGGAACGATATCAGGTTATTATGAGGGTAAAGCTGTGTGTGTGTGTGTGTGTGTGTGTGTGAGAGTGTGTGTGTGTATGTGTATGTGTATCTGCACACTAACTGGAATTTCAGTCTTGAAATACAAGTTTTAGATGAAGGTTAACAAATAGTTTGCATTTCTCTAACACATTCCTAGGTATTAAGAACAAATAGTTAAAAAAGATATTTGAAACAGGATTTTAATATCAAAATTAAACAGGAAGACACCAGATGGATATACTATTTCTGTGTACAAATAATAATGCATGTGTTCTGAACTATTAAACAGCAACTGGCCATATTTCGTTTTACTAGAAAACCAAAAGAAGGACAAGCAATTACAAGCTCATTTAACACATCCATTTATCCCATTTGACCATTGCTTCTCATGGAATTGGAAAAAAGTAGCCCTGCAAATATTACTTTTGTAGTAGTAAGAAGTAGAGATATAGTAGTACTACACTTGTGAAAGAATTGAATATACTGGTGTGCTTAAAGAAACTATGGAAGTGATGATGGGTACTGATGTAATCTAGAAATCTTTCACATCACCTCACAGCTTCAGTGCACCACCTCCAGGGGAAGCGGAGGATAAAATTATTTTGGATACTGGTCTCTCTTTAAAGCTCCGGAAATAAGTGATGCAATTATACACGTTTTCGCAGCACATTTTACTAAATTCCATATTTAAGGGTATGAAAAGAACATAATTAAAATGTCCAATGTGGGGCAGGACTGAATGTAACAGGAGATCGGAGCACATATGCGTGGCGGAGTCTACAGCAAAGCATGGGAAACACGGCGGTTCTCTCTGTTGGACGTACAGACTATCACACGGCACATCTCTGCCTGACAACCTCTCTCTCTCAAAAAAAAAACACATCAAGTCAATGATACAATCCAGCACACACTCATGGGGAAAGCCCTATTTCCACATGTGTGCACACAGATGCATGTGAACACTTAACATACTATCAGTGAAGGCAGACACTGACACAATAGCAATACTCTAAAAAAACACACTACTGCATCATTCGCTATCTTGCCCACTACATTTATGTCTTTTCTGTGTATCTTTACAAGTACTATAAATAGCATACTCAGTTAAACATGTGGTGGTATGTTTTGCCCACTGTGTAGAGGCGTATTTGCATTAGATAGATAAAGAGAATGAGTTTGAGATGGAATCAGAGAGATAGTAGTGCAAGTGTGTGCATCAAACTCAACACTGATCCTTGTTGTACATGAAAGATTCCCTCCCTTCCTGTCAGTCTCCACCAAGCCTGCTCCTTTTCTCCACCACTGCTAGCTAACTAACCTGGTAGTCACTGAAGAAAGAGGCCATTGTGTTAGCCAATGCAGGGATTGCAGCTGTCAAAGCCTTATTATGAGAGTGTATGAAACCACAATCTGCCTGTGTACGTGTGTGTGCACGTTTATGTAATCTACGTAGCCATGTCAGCGCATCGAGTGGTTAGACACCTCGTGATCTGCCATAAAAGCTAAGCACCCAAACAGAACTGAAGCAAACAATGTAATTTAACACTTCATCTGTGGCAGACATGCTGATACCACCCATATGTACACACATACATACAAAAACACATGGATTTCAACTTTGTAGAATGGAAGAGACCTCCTGATGCCTATCAGTGCCTCAGATGCCTGCATCTGGGGAAATGGTTTTCTCAACAGACAAAACTCACACATTCACACAAACACACACCACATTCAGAGCCTAGCAGAAGCGCTGGATGCCAATGCGAATCCTCTGTTCCAGAGTGTGGATACTGATATCATTCATTCTCCCTCTGTCTGTCTTTCTCTGACACTCAGACGCTCTGAGGTGTGTAAGATCATACATTCATCATCTCTCCAAAGCCTCTGTTCTCTATCTGACACACACACACACACACACACACACACACACACACACACACACACACACACACACACACACACACACACA
>NC_048429.1:8095127-8112800 GCF_013103735.1 Etheostoma cragini | reverse complement strand
ATATATATATATATATATATATATATATATATATATATATATATATATATATATATGCATATACTAAGTGTGTATGTGTGTGTCTGTTGTGAAATATGTGTCCAAGAGAGATAGGAGGAAGAGTATTCACTTTAAGTGTATTCATTTCAGATCCTAATCATTACACTGAGGAGATTATAAAGCTTGACTTTGTTTTTCTTTTCTCTCTCTCCCCTCCTCCTTAGATAATGCCAGGGGCCTTCAAATCAACCTGCAGTGGGAAAGTGATCATTTCATAAATCTGCAGGACTTTTATTATTATTAACTAAGTCTTCTGCCTCATCTTTATTCCTCTCTTCATCCCACTCTTTTCCTGCCCCCTCCACAATTAAACAGGGATTCCACCTAGAGCCAAACTCCACAACTCCAAATGAACAGAGAGGAGAATTAAAGTGATAGCCCAGTCCAGCCAAACCGCCTGTAGGGCACTACTAAACCGCTCTTATCTTTTATCTTCTTTGCTCAGGCTAGAGTCATCTTTTTCTCCTTCCCTGGTGTGAGTTTGTTCATTAGTTCAGCACAATGCTGGCGGTGCATCATTACATTTGGCCCAGAAGCAGAAATCAATTTTGTTTTTTAAAGAAATTGGTTAAATGTATGTAATGTAATGTAATGTTAGTTGGTCACATTGTAAGTTAGCAAAGAAAGATGAATTCTGCTTACGGCAGTTTCTCCAATTAAATATCATCGAGTTATGCAGATAACAAAATTGTGATTAAGTGAAATCATTATTCCTATACATGACAATGTATAGGAATATTAATTCGTGAGCTCCATATTTCCTTCGGTCAGCCACCATGTGTAGATGCTCTGATAATATACAGAATGTACATTCCCTCTTTTCAAGGGCAAAATCAGTGTTAATGTATTTTATTCTTCTCTCTATCTAACTAAATATCTATTAATCTGCCGTTTATTCCTTCATTTATGTACTGGTGCCTCTGTCTCTCTTTTATCCTCTTATGTCCAACCTCTCTCCTCTCCAGCTGGATGGAGGACAGATTGACGTGGGAGTCAAATGAAGCAAGGGACACATCAACGACCCACTACATCGTCACAGCTGACGTGCCACTCAATCCGTCAACCACCAACCAACGGTATTATATCATAAGCTCAGTTAACAGAGCGGGCCAGTGGCTGCAATGCAATATTGTTTTCATTTGAGCTTCTCTGAGGTCAAATGAGAAAGCCATCCATTGCGCTGTCAGGATTGTCAGCGCATGACAAACGACTCGGATACAATCAAGCATTTTCACTTATCTTTCCATTCCAAAGAGGGTAAGGCCCGCCATACACACAAAAGGCAGTTAAACAAGCTTTGAGGCAGTTTACTAATACTAGCTTACAGATTAAAATTTCCTGCATGAGGCATTCTCTGCTATATTTTTACCATCTTTCATCTTTCTATGTCTACCATACCAAATAAGCAACAAAAACCTGAAGAATGGTAAGCACAGCAACAATATATTCATACAGCAAAACTTTCCCTAATCATGCTTGTGTTGTCCTATTACATTACACTGTCGGGGCTCAGTACTAGAACCAAGCTGAAGACATAATGGATGTCAAAGTAAAGTGGTGTAAGGTCTGCCCCTTTAATGCAAAAACAGGATTTGTATTTAGTCTGTAATGCCATTTCTCCCATTGGAAGGTGCTAGAGGTGTAGCAACAAATACACAGAGGCGAATTTTGCACAGACATAGCCTGATCAAAAGTCTGTATTATACAGTCAGATTGCATCGTGAATGACACATTTTATAAAGGGTTTCTGTCGTAATGAATAATGGGGCTTATAGATTCACAACTATCAGCAACGGAGAAAGAACACACAACTAAGAAATATAGTGAGAAACAGCAGGAGAGGAGAGAGAAGACGAAGGTAAAACTTCAAAAGGGACTTTGATTGAGCCAACAGTTCTCCCCAACCTTGTCTGTCCCACTTTGTGACATTTTTCAGAAGTGTGTCAGGCAGCAATGACTGAAACACATCAGCTCTGTTCACTTGCCTTGTTAGACCACAGCAGCCTGCAGCTAAACTGGGACACAACATAATAAGCACATCTTAACACCTTCATAACTCACAGCCACACACTAGAGGGGTGAGGAAGCCACAATGTAAGGGATGTGGTAAAAACTTTCCCGCTGATAGAAATTAAAGGATGCTGGTATTGAACATCATTCATGAGATGCAAAGACGCGATACTTTCACAAATTAGCTAGTCGGATTTCCCTCGGGGGGTTAAAAAAAGAAAAAAAACATTCGACTTTGAACGATCTCACCCCACTATAGCACACATTTTCAATAATTCACACTTACAGATCTGCATTTGCAATGCTGAATATAAATAATTTAGCAACAGGACGTCGCAGCACTTTTGAACAACAGTTTATGTGCAGAATGTAAAAACCTTGGTATTAATGAAAAGATATTACTTAAGCATTAAAACTATGTAGGAACATGCTTTACAAAATCTACCCGCTGATTGACAGAACAGTTGCTGGCAGGATGTGTTTACTAGGTTGCTGAAGGGTGGCGGTATGGTTTTGGGAACATGCGAGAATAGATTGAATGACGCATCAAAAACAGCTTAAACTGCTCCCAAATGCCCTGAAATCCATTTCAAGTCACACCACCGTCTGCCACTGGGTGTTGTCCGGTTATAAAAATCATATTCATTCAAACCTTCTCATGATCGGGTCCAAACAGAACGTGCTTATGTTCCATTTGACTGTTGTGGAAAAACGTGTAGATGTGAACATGCACTATACAGTTAGTAAGGCTAACCTATGGTTGTGTGCATTTCAGAGTAAAATGTATTTCTGGTAAACTTAAAGGCTTCATGTAACTAGATAATATATCTGCTAAACTGTTCGATATTTTTGTCTACTTTTCCCCAAAAGACTTAGTAGGCTATAAGATGAAATACTATACTTTATTGTGGCATCTTAAATTGGGTTACACAATAGTACAGTAAAACAGTACAATAAGCTGCTCACATTCTCCACCTTACACAATAACCTTTTTGCTAACTTTCCAATTCCACTGTTGACTTCAATAACTGTTCATTCTTCAGGGGAGTTTTTTTCCCCTTTACAATAGGTTTATATCTCCAATAAAAAATGAACACTTTTGAGGTACTGTATGTGATTTGTACTTTTAATTTACATAGTGAACTAACAGTGAAATGTACTCCCAACCTCCACCAACAAAACCTTATTCATTCTCCCCAGATGTCCTCATTGTGGGTGACAGATGAAGCAGTGTTAACAGGATAATAACATAGCAGTGAAGAACAGCAGCAGCAGCTCACATTAACAGTGGAATTCTGACCTGTCCCTGTCACTCAAACATTTACCCTAACAGAACCAGAACATCAATTCAACCCACTAATAAGCTGACTTGTGTGCATATGTGAGGGAGGTACAGAGAGACCGAAAGAGAGAGAGGGATCCAATTAGAGCACAGCCAATCACTGGATTAATGAGAGAGTAGGGATCACTCTGCTAAGAAATGGCAAAAAATGGAGAATTGGGGGGATAGCATGGGTTAAAAAATGACAAAAGGTAGTGAGAGAGGGTTAGAAATGGAATAAAGATTGAGAGAGACGAGATGAAGAAAGAGGAACAAGGATAACAAAAGGCTGAATCCTCATTCGCTTTACAAATCCCCTTAGAAATGAATAGAGGTTGGAGGAGCAAAAATCTATAATCCTGAAAGAAAAACATCTAACAAAGGGGACACAGTCACAGGATGGTGGAAAGGAAAAAAAGAGATGAAATAGAAATTAAATGATGGATGAGAAAAATACAATGACTTGGATGTGGAGAACATTTTATGCAGGACAGGATCCTGCATGGGTATGTGCGTTTATGTAGCTTTCTTCTCTAATGAGTGTATAATGTGACACAGACAAGTAGAGTAGAGTGCGACTCTCGGCATGATGCCCCTGCCTGAAGCTGGGTTTATACTTCTCTGTCAAGGTGTTCCAGTGGTCCTGCCACAGTGTGATTTATTTATAATTCATAATCATAGCACATATATACTATACTGTACTAAATTTATGTTTCTTTCAGTCCTTCCATTTTGTATGGTTATTGCAATAATAACTTGAGCAATTACACACATTGTGAAAGACTGTGACATAACAGATTTTTTGAGTTAGTTGAAAGAGCACATTAGTAGAACACTGAACTTTAAAATATTCATTATTTATTTAGTAGTGCATTTTATGTTTAATTCTATTTGTTTATAAAAAAAGACTTAATTTCAACAAGCAATTTGCTGTATTTTAACAGAATTCTGACAGCAGCAGATACGTATGGACACTATAATCTGTTTATTTATTGCAAGACTTTGAACAATGTTATTGCATATCACATTATGCCCCTCATATTGTGCAGATCTAGACCACAAGTAAATGGGGTTGCATTTCATTATTTTGGGAAGTAAAGTGATGATACAACAGTTTGCCCTGAAAACTGCTTTATCTTTTACTTAGCCAGGGAATTATTACATAGCCAAAGAAATATTTTTTTTATTTTCTTTAACTCACTTTGTGATAGAGAGGACAAGGTTTACATTTGCAATCTGTAATATTCCGGCAGACATACTGTACTTAGACGTACTTATCTCCTTTCTCTGTCCCTCTCCTCACCTTCTCTCCACCAATATCAGTCTGACCCTCACCGTCCTGTACTGGACTCTCACACCAGCCAGGATCCAAAAGAGGTCTGTCTTGTGGTCCACCCCATGCCTGGCACCACCAATCTGAAGGGAAGGGTTTCAAGGCTGAGAGCAGCAGGGAAGGAACTGTATTGACTAACTGTTCTCAGCCTCCTGTTGTGGGGCCCACTCCTCTTCTCTCTTTCGATCACGTGTTTACTATTTCTGTATTTCTCCCCTGTTCCATCTATCACACTATCTGTCTCTGAGTGTCGGGGTCTCAGGCCCCAGAAACAGCAGGTGGCCTTCTACTATCGACCAGCTCAGGCTGCTTTAACAGCAGTTTGTCATCACTGGGAATCTGGAATCTGCATGTGTTTGTGTGCAAGCGGTTACTAAACCACCGCACTGACCGGCAGTCAGCACGGTTATTCAAAACTCTTGCATGTTGTGGTGACCACAACATGACCTTTGAACTTGGCTGTCCGTGAGAGGTGAACAAGAAGCCAACACAAGAAATTCAAGATGACATTTATCGGTCTTATTGTTTTCAGTTATCTGTATCATATTGGATAGCAAATTGCTGCCTGGTATGTCGGGCACATTTGATATGTGGATGATTTATTTGTTAGTAAGAAGTGCATAATGTGCATTTATTTTAGCCACAACAGATAGGGAAAAAATGTATGCTGTAAGTATCTGTCTCTCTTTGGATTTGTAACACATGTTCTGTAACCCTCTGACATTTAATAAAACTTGACTTGAGGCAATAGCATGACTGAACAATTCTGCGTACAGTTGTACATTCAAGTATCAACTAGCCGTAGAGAAAGCTATCAGAACAAACCTGTTATGCCAACATATTATTGTTACATGTTCTGTACATTTCAGAAGGAATTTGGACTCATTTTATTTTTAACTCCTTAGTGATTGCAGAAACTTGGAAACAGTGTTGCCGAAAATCAGGACAGTACTGCTGGTATAAAGTAGTACTGTAAAAGTGGTTTTCAGCCGCCTAAATCTGCATGAAGAATCAGATTTAAGGGTAACTGATAAACTCTACTGACTAGAGAAAACAGAAAGGTATTGCAATGAAATTGGAAAAACATCATCAGTCAAATTAATTATGAAAATGATTAGTTAGCAAATATCAGTGATTACGTCAATATAATAAAAACAATTGTAGCAGCAATGTTTTTTTTAACAGCTGTTGTTTAAACAAACATCAACATTATAAAAAGGGATTGACTGGCTTCCTTAAGTTGCCTTCATTATTTTGTTGTATACACCCTTTAGCAGTGGAGATGGTGTTTGTGTGTGTGTGTTGTGTTCATTAACTGGTTTCTATATCTGTGTGTAGGATATTTCCCAGATGATCCTCCTAAACAGTTAGTGGAGGTCAGCTCTCTAACTAGGCTAATAGACTAATTACGTCAAAAGCCACACACACACACACACACACACACACACACACACACACACACACACACTCGGCCAACAAAACCCACTTCATAGTTTTCTTTCTTCAACATAAGCTAATTGGCATGCAAATTATGAATGATAAATTTGTAACAAGATGTTAGGCGAAAATGGCGAAACAAAAGGAAACCAACATAATGGGAAGAAGTGAAAATTAAATATTCCTAATCATTCATTTGTTATTCTGTGATTTCTTCTGTAAATCCAATTACATGCCCTACAATCCAAAAGAGAGGAGAAAAACTAAATTCTCACATTGCTGGTTAACAGATTTGTACAAAAGAGGAAATTGATGTAATTGGATTCCATGACAAAACACCATGATAAATGTCCTTATTCTGCTAAATTGTGTCTCTCTCTCCCTCCCTTTCTTCCTCCTTTGCGGGGTGAGACCTCAGGAGTGGCAATGAGAGCTGCATTTGAAAGGGCATCTTCTACTCACTGTCTGTCTGATATTTAAAGTGTTATCTGGATGATCTGGGCTCTTGAAATGTGCTCACATTTACACACATGCACACAAATAAATTGCACTACACATTAGAAAATATTGACACTTTCATGGTGCAAGAGAAGTCTATAATCTGCAAAAAGTGCAGACAATATACAGGGGCAACTGGGCTATCGCCACAAACAAAACTATAGTGACCTGTGATTATGGTGATTAATGATATGCATATTATCTAAACTCAGAGTTTTTGCTATATTATTTCCAAAGTAACATATCATATACAGTATATATTTTTTATCCTCTATTTTATTTTTACTTAAAACAACTACTTACTATAGAAAACAATTTGTGTCTTTTTATGTTGAAATATAAAGTAATAAGTACATGCTCTTAGTTGTGTGTCTTTTTGTGTGTGATACAAAGAGAAAGTGAAAAGCCAACACAGTAAGTAAGACATGGCTGTGTGTGCATTTACGTGAGCAAAGCAAGTGTGTTATGGACTTTCCATGGTGTTATTTTAGCTTGGTTTTACCTCTGATAGAGGTCTTCACAGTCTCACTGTTTCTGTTTCCATTACACAAAGTGCTGCTATTTTGCTCCACATTCCATTTCATCAAAGGTACTAAGAGAGATCGTGTGTATGTGTCAATCTGTATGTGCACGCACTTACACGCACGCGCACACACACACACACACACACACTCACACACACACACACACACACACACACACACACACACACACACACACACACGGACTGTAACCACTCTCCTCTCTTCCTATAATTCAACACATTTATTCACTCCAACTCTACTCACAAAGTCCGTTTCTATAAAAAGACTTGTTCATGGCCTCCAACACACTATGTAATCCCTTTCTCTCCTCCAGCCAGGCTATAATGGAATCTACGCTACACCAAAGGTTATTGTTCCCTTTGACATAAGAAAATGCTAAGATGTTATGATATTGACTCAGCAGGGGGGACGTCAGATGTGTGTGTGCGTGTGTGTGTGTCTGACCTGGGTCTCAGACATGACATAGAGGTAGTGGTGAGCAGAAGAGAAGGCCATGTCTCGGAGGATGGGTCCATTCTCCACCGCCTGTACAGTCTCATACTGCAGAGCACGAGAGGAGCCATCGACCCGAATCTGGGAAAACACAGAAGCACATTAAGAATTAATTTGTTTAATATATGGATCATATTTCACTGCAGGGCTCTCATTGCTGGACAGGTATTGTAATATTAACAATATAAATAAATACATTTTTGAAGCATTTTAGGCCTGTCTGTGTATAGGAGAGTTGAAGACATCAAGGGGGAGAGAAAGAGAAGGGGAACGACATGCTGCAAAAGGCAGAAATTTGGAGTTGAACCCGCCACTGCGTTGAAGCATACACTCTACAAGGTGAGCCACCCAGGCGCCCAATTTAAAAAAAAAAAAAACATATTTGAATTAGTGCCAATGGTAGTGAAAACCCGCCGTTATTATATAAATTGATTTTGGAAAGAGAGTAGACGACAGGGCAAAAATATAACATTGAAATAAATAATAGCTGATGTAAAAGAAAAGCAAAGGGAGAAAGAGTTGCCTTCCAAAAGGAAGGACTTGGCAATGGATGAAATGTGACATCTAGGACAACAAAGAGGGCAATTAGAGACCATGGTATCATTAAAAAGGTACTTCTGAACATTGGTATTGGCATAATTGCCCCATCTACTGCATACAGCCTTAGGATTTTTCCCATGCATCATGGCTTTCTTTGCTGTATCTGAGAAGCTCATCTTTCTCTATTGCAGTTCCAGCTATTCAAAAGTGATTACACTAATTAGGCATCTGGGCAAGAGGTGTGGTTTGTGGGCCCCTAGGTGTGTTTACTCAGCAGAAAGTGCATGGAATTGGCCCCATGCACACATGGTGGTGTGATGGAAGTGTTCTTGGTTGAGCCCGAACATCTGCTTACATCGTCACACAAACGCAGGGTGTGTTCCAAATTATCCTTTCTAAATCTGGTCCTCTGGCTGTACTTTCCCAGTAACACATAGCGTTGACACATACCTACCTAAGCAATTTTCAGCACCCAGTAGAATACACACTCAAACTCACACACACACACACACACACACACACACACACACACACACACACACACACACACACACACACACACACACACACACACACACACACACACACACAGTCCTGTATGGGCTTGTAGACAGGTGTGAAGCAAGTCTTGTTAAAGTTGTGTTGACTCTTGGTAGTTCTATGTGCTCTTTAGCACTTAAGGGTTCATGGGTAACAAGCACAAACAGGAGATAAATGGACAGGAAGCAGATGGTTGAGCAGACAGGTGAGTCACTTCCTGATTTTAATATTTATGTATTAATTCAGCTCTTTAAAAGGTCAAGAAGTCCCAACTGTTCCAAGTACATAAACTGAACTATTTAGTTAAATGTGCAAAAGTGGGGCTGTACCCACTAAAAACAGAACTGGTCTATGTCAGGGACCAGTCAATACAGTCATGTATTGTTAAGAAAACTAACTCAAGTGTGTATAATGTGTGAACCATGGTTCATGAAGCACAACAACAATTCTCTCTCAAAATCTCTCATCATTATCAAATAGCATATAGAATGAATGTTAGTTTTTAAGAAGCACAATAAGCATATTTTTATGCTCCAGCCCCTGACTTTATTCTACACTTTACAGTAACAGAAAACAATCTACAACCAACAACTGCTCTACTATAGTTCAGTGGAACCTTTCTTTGTATTTGCTTAGACAATCAACTATTGTATAGTAAAGAAGAAAAGCTTAGTACACAGGGTGCAGTTTACGTCCTCCTGCTGCTTCTACTCACATCCAGTTTCACAACATGACATTTCTTTAAACAGGCACTATCTTTCACCCTGATTTCACCCTACTCTCTCTCTCTCCTTTGTTTCTCTGTCATTCTTCCTCTCTCGCTCTGCCTCCTGCTTGACTTGTGTACTGATCATTGATCTCAAAGGACCTTGAGTTCTTTTGTGCATCAAAGCCTCACACACTTTCACTGAAACTATTGTATGCACTTGGGTCAGTTGTAAAGAAAAGAACAGAAGGTGAATAGGAGGGAGAAAAAGAAAAGAGGGAGGTAGTAAGAAAGAAACTATCGTGCAAGCCAGGGCCAGATTCAGCAGGTGGGGTTATCTAATCTGCTTGATCGGGTGTTAATTTGCGGCGCTGTGCGTATGCGCACTACACAGCGTGTGTGTGCATGTGAATGTATGCAAAGATGTGCGCGTATCAGTTTACCCTCACTGTATATGAGAGAAGTGTGGAGCCAATTGCAGAGCAGATTTAAAGGGCAAACAGTCTATGGCAAAGGTTGGATATAGAGTTTTATTGTGTTGGGACAGATCCACAGTCACCAGGGAGCAGAGGGGTTTTAAGGGGAAGCTCCTGTATATTATCCCTCAATCTGACCACCAACAAAACAAATGAGCCACCAGGGAGTGCTCAGCATGTCCGAAAGCATGCAACACAGGCACACTGGGACTGGAGGGGAACACATAAGGGAAACAACTGATTGAAATCAAAGACCAGCCGAATTATTTGTACAGTAGTTGGTTATTAAGTATTTAAAAGCAGTTTTACCCTGTATTTTCTTTCATCACAGAAGGGTTATCCTGGGCTAGTACATTTTCAAACAACTGTTACTGCAGACTTCATTTCTCCTGATATCAAACTCTGAATACAAAGAAATATTCCAAATATTCCAATACTCTAAAATATCCACCAGCAGCAGCAAAATTCTGAGAAATAAACTGAAAATAAACAGATTGCAGAGTGCATGAGTTGTATACAACACCACACAAACAAAAAGCCTACTCAGCGTAAACTGAACCCAAACAAAGCCAAAGCTAGTGATTTCGTTTTTTTTTATTGATATGACCTGACTAGGATATGAATCCTAGTTTCATTTTCAAGAACGATAATTATCAATATATCTTAGTTAAGTCATTGTTCATCATCTTAAAATCATTAAGACAGCTACGGTCGTGTTAGCCAATATTATCTGATTCCTTTTCAACGGTAATAAAGTGGATTAGCTGCTCTATACTAAATGGATTAGAATGCTAATCTTTGCTATCACATTAGCACTACACAATAGACATTCACTGTCAGACCGACTTCATTTTGCCTCTGAGTAGTGGGAAGGTGAGAGATGCATCGGCTCCACACAAATGCACCCCCCGTAAATGCATGCACACACACACACACACACACACACACACACACACACACACACACACACACACACACACACACACACACACACACACACACACACACACACACACACACACACACACACACACACACACACACACACACACACACACACACACACCACAGAGTCTGGCTGGAGCTACTCATATGGTAATGTCAAGATACTCTGGGGAGGGTGTCAAGAGAGTTACTGGTTCTTTTAACTCAGAGAGCACACTTCCTCGGCTCTGCAAAATATGTGTAGTAAACAAAATCTTTGATAGCTCTGTGTGTGTCTGGATCCGTATGTATGTGTGTATCTGTGGGAGAAATCCATGTTAAATCACAGATCATACAGAGAAAATACTTGTCCTCCATCAAGCGACCACCATGGCCATAAACTGTATCCCCCTAGTGGCTTTGAGAGATCACTACACTAACACCATTACTGAAAACAGGCAGAGACAGTGGCTTCTACAATAAAAATGCAGTATAGATGCACCTCAAGTATCTTTCTCTGTGATCTGGAGTGTTTTCCAAGCTATTCAGACCTTTGAGATCAGTAGCTATCTTTTATTTTCTGGGTATCTACCATTAAATTAGAACATATTGTGAGGGCAGTGTTGATACTGAAAATCCGAAACACTCACAAGACTTAGCCTTCTCTTTATTAGATACATTTAAAAAAACAGTTTCAGTGTTACAGCTCAGAGAAAGACGAATGCAACCCCATGTGCAAATGGTATTTCTGCTTTAAATTTGTGAATGAAAAATAATGTGCCCAAAGTGACTATCTCCCTCTCTCCATGTGGCTAACAGCTAGCAGAAGGTGTGATACAGACAGGGAAGCCATTCCGGTGTGAAAAAACCACAGGAGTACCCTCTCTCAGTTTCCTAGTATTGGCACTGTGCACCACAGAAGTACATGGAAATTACCACTCTTCCTCTGACTGAAAGGTGTACTGGTAGAGTCTTTGTCTTACTATACATATGCTGTTTAACAGAAAAACATTACTGTAAGACGTGGTCAAATTATTTATCTTATGTTGTACAATAAAACTAATAGCATGTATGCTGGAAAATATGCAAATTCAAGCATATTCGTATATCAAGCATACAAAATATAATATATCAAACATACAGATATAAGAAAGAACTTCTAATCTATTTAAATTCTGATATCAGGTTATTGCAAAGTCAAAAGTCACTGATTGCCTACTTTGCCATTATCTGAATCCAACAAACACCCAGGTCAATGTTGTTGGCCCTCTGGAACATTGTTCTGGGGAAATATTTTGTTGTACCTGTAGTTAGACATATAACCTATTCTATTCATTTTAGGTAAACTCTGAGAACTGGTGTGCCAATATTTAAAAAGGACTTGACTCAAGTGGTGATATTGATTTTTACCATTTTATGAGTAGTCAAGTCAATCGTCAGGAGAGATTAAAAAAAATACTGCTGTAGTAGTGTTATTGCAGACAGTGGTTGTGGCTAAGTGCAGGAAATACACAGTCAAAACTACCACATCTTGACAAGACAACATTGCAGAAACAGCTAATTATAAGTGGGCTTCTTAAAACATACAATAACTGAAGGGGAAGAACTGTGTGTGTGTTTCTGAGTGAGGACTGTAAGAGTGATTGGAGAATTGTGTCCTTGCCTGTTATGGCATGGGTTTTGGGGTAGCAAAAGGAAAGCTAGTCACACAGAGTTGCAGTCTGTTAAGCATGGCACCCACACTAACACAACATGGCTGGAACACACACCATGACCAACATGCTGCTGGTGGAAGCCAGAATAAGCTGCTGACTATGGTTTCACTGTGGTCTGACATGGGCTGTGCAACCACAGTGAGGTGAGTGGGCTGGAGAAGAATGTCATCCAAAGTCACACTGCTTGCTGGGAAACCTAAATTACCACAGCATTTGAGCGTGGAACTCCATCAAATCCCTGAAACATGCATGGGCAAACCCGGTGTCAGTGCCAGCATTTCTGCAGCCAAAAAGAGACATGAACCTTCTTTTCTGCTAGATATCCACATAATAAAATGATGACGAATTATGGTTCCAAAATGTACATACATTACAAGATGCTTTAACTTAATAAATAGGGTATTGTATTATATTAGTAATCATTCACCAATGCAAGTTACGGAATTGTTTTAAATTACAAAAATTGGTAAATGTCATTAATTATTAGAATTGTACAACTACTTCTTAGATTAACACACCTACCATCCCTCATGTAGCTGTACATGGAACTGGTTTTACAAAGCAAGTGCATTCACTTTTATCTATATATTTAATCAAGTGGGTACTTATTTGGGTTGAACCGGCTGCTGTTGCTTTTCCCTATGGGACTCAAACCAGGTTACATTCTTTGATCTCGGCAATGAAATTGTAAGTAAAATTGTTCATATTATAATATTACCTGTTAAAACAGTTGTAATGTCACTTGACATGAAATATTAATGAAACAAACAGTCTCAAAACTTTACCTATTATCAGTGTTAATTGAAGTTTGGTAATTTTTAACAAAACGGGATCTTTCAGTGATTTAACTTTAAGTCCAAGTCCAAGAGTCCAAGCACATTGTGCACACAGAGGTCTCCTGGGGTCTCTGGGTCTCTGTAAGCCCTTGGGTTTTCTACCCAGTGAAAGATATCAGAAATCAGAAACAATTTCGGATGCCAACAGCATAGCCACATGCCAAATAACAATGTAAGCCAACCTGCCACACTTTGCTCAAGTTTCAACCCTCTTTGTCCAACCACAGCAGAGTGTTAGGTATTCAACCAGACAAGGCAAGACATGCAATAAGAGCCATGAGAGAGAGCGAGACAGCCAGAGAGACATACAGAGACAACTGAGAACATTCACTGTGAAAGAGACATGAAGAAAAGAAACAACGTATCGTCACTACATAATGGCAATGTGTCTCTCCACGCATTCTATTCATACCGACAGCAATACAATGGTGGCTGTCTGATTGCCCAAATCTGTCCAGCTGACTGAAACATATGGCAGACTGGAGAGAAATAAGGGGGAGGAGACGGACTGGATCTATCTCTCAGTGTCAATCAATGCCAGGACAAACTATCCACTTCCACCTTCAGTGCCTCAATATATAGCTCTAGGCGAGATGGACTGGCGCGAGACTAGTGGGGGAAAGTGTGGATGATTTGACATTAATCTCAGGGTATTAACAAGGATGTGGCAAACTAACATAGGATGCCAGGCTGCTTGTCTAGCATTGCTGGAGCAGAGAATCACATATGATCTGCTGTTCATCGCCAGGGGTTAATGCATACAATAAAATACAGACATGTGTTTTTATTCCGTCTGAGACGAGGACTGGCCAAAGAGGAAGGCACTAAACATATGTGATTTCTAAAACAAGTACTGCAGGTGACATATGAATGGCTAATGTCATGGTACTTCAACACCTACAATGTCTTCTGGTAGAGTATTTTATGCTTTATGACAAGCTATAATGGAGATCTTGCAGTTATTTAAAGGTACAACATGAACTCAATATTTTACTGCTTTCCTATATGAAAGTAAAATATTCATTCAGTTCATTTAAAGACACATCCTTTCTTCCTTCTAGCTTGACTCCTCTCTATATAGAAAGATGAGTGGGCAAAAATCCCCACAGAGTGGAAGGGAACTCATTCTGTGCTTTAAATTACTATTCTCTGTTTTATGTTTGCGATTAGGCATATCTGCTACACAGCAGGATTTTAATTAATGCAATTCCCCTGATGCCTGCACTGTGAAAGAAGGTGCTTTGTGGGTGCAAATCAGGGAAATGTCATTGTTAGCAGGGAAGTATATACAAAGACTTGTATTGGCAGCATCGCACCTGGACAGAAATTAGACATCTACAATGGTCCTCCAGTCGGGTTTGGTTTCAAAAAGGTTAATCCTCTGCAGATGTTTTATTTTGGTTAGGTTGTTAAGGAACAGGAGGTTATAAGAGAATTCTAGAAAACCTGGCCTGGGTGTGACTGTGCCAACGCAGCAGCAAAACAAAGTAGCTAAGGAGGAAGAGGAGCGTTGCATTAATACAGGTACTGAGGAAAAAATTAAAATCCGTTTTAAGTGTTGGGCTTGAGGAAAATATACAGGCACTTATGTTTGTTGCTATTGGCACTACAGTCTCCACCACCTCACATCTGGGATCTAAAATAGCATAGAGCCGCAGGGGAACCCCTTGCTCAGTGACTGACGGTTGTTGCATTAAAGGTGTGGTACCTGTTAGCCTGCAGGTCCATGTGGCCTACTAATCTAACCATATCCCCCTGCTGAAAAGTAGACAGAAAAAGCAAAAAGAGAGGCAAAGCGAAGGACAAGAATGTCATTGTGAGGGATGATCGTGTTTGATGTGAAAGGGGACAATTGTCTGGAGGCTTCCTAACTTATTTCTCCCCCTGCTCTCCTCTCCTTCCTCATTTCCCCCAATGGCTTCAGAAGGTGAGTGACGGGTCTCCCTGCTATCATTCCCTTCAGTGCTAAGCTGCCTTACAGCACGGTGATCAGGCAGGGGGCTCACAGCTCAGCTTTTGTTACTCATTTTCCTCCTCTGCTATTGCTTTTGCTCTTTCCTCCCTCTCTCTTTCTCATTCTGTCTCAATCTGTAAGTCATGAGGTTAACTAAAATACCTGCATCCTTACAGCCAGTTCATTCTTAAGAACATTTATGACCGCTTGACTCCTAACAACTCACTCAGTTTTCCTGATTTACATTTGTAACTTCTGTTCTTCTCAAAATGTCATCCTCTCTCTCTCTTGGTATGTTTGTTGCAGACTTTATTCCTCTTCAGCTGGAGCATGCATTTGGTATGTTTTATTAGATTCATCCGCATTTTTCAGACTGAAAACTTTTCTCCCTCTACCCCGTCAGATGTGACCGAAAATAAAAAGCCTTGCAAACTTGATTGATTTCTCCCTGCAAACCCTTTTGGTATAATGTATAGTTATTGATGGTACCAATCTTTCCAGATAATATGGGAAAAGGTCACTTGATGATGTAATCTATGTGGAAAGACTCTAAATAATAATAATGCACTATTTGTCCCCTTGGGTAAATTCAAGTTTTCATTCTGTTGTTTTTTCTTGATTTACAGACGTGCACATGTAACAAATGTAAAAACATGTCACAATGTTGGGTTGCTGCAGCACTGAGCCCCGAGCAGTAAGGTTTTTGGAGCCTTGCTTAAGGGCACCTCGGCAGTTGCCAGAAGGTGAACTGGCACCTTTCCAGCTTTCAGTTCACACTCCGTACCTGGCAAATCCGGGACATCAAGTAAATTAGACAAAACACTCACAAATGTCTTCAATGTGCTGAGTGAACTGTAAAAAGCCTTTATTTTTGGGGCATCGGTAATGCTAACGGAGGTGTAACGTTACGAATGGCCTCTGTTCTGACTCGGGTGCCTGGGTCTGTTTTCCCGGTGATTCAGTAGAATGTTGTTAGCGTCCTTAGAGCTGACCGGGTTCCTAGCTGGCTGGGGGCTGACTGTGGTTGTGTACCCCGGCCGGGGCTGTAATGATAGTGAATGGTTGCTAGCTGGCTGGGGGCTGATTGTGGAGTGGATATGTCCGCGGACCGGGGCTGTTGTCAGCTCTCATCCCGACTGAAGCCTCGCAGCGCCGAAAGACTGAGGCAGAAGACAGGAGTGTGCTAGCTAAATTACCATAAGATTAGTTGTCTGTCTATTCAGTTAACTTTACTGATGAATTTGTGGGTTAGCTAGCCCAGAGTTGTTAACCGTGGTCAAAACAAAAAAATATTATTATTATTAAAAATAAATGAGCGTGTCGTACGGTATCGTCATCTTACGTTAACCACCAAGAATTACATTAGCATTAGCTACTTGTCAACCAGCACCTTTACAGTAGGCACCAAAGCACTTTTCCTCTTCGTTCTCCCTACAGCTTGGGAGGGAAATTGTTACCATCATTCTTATTTGTCATACCAACGAGCCAGACAAACATACAGAGACAACTGAGGTCTGTATGGAAGAGTGGGCCAAAATCCCTGTTGCAGTGTGTGGAAACCTGTACAAGAACTACAGGAAACATATGATCGCTGTAATTGCAAACAAAAGGTTCCTGTACCAAATATTAATCTCTGCTTTTCTGATGTTTCAAATACTTTTCGCATGAAAACAAATGAAAATTCATTATTTAAAAATCATACAATGTGATTTTTTGGATTTTTGTTTTGGATTCCGTCTCTCACAGTTGAAGTGTACCTATGATAAATATTGCAGACCTCTTCATGCTTTGTGACTAGGAAAACCTGCAAAATCAGCAGTGTATCAAATACTTGTTCTCCCCACTGTGTGTGTGTGTGTGTGTGTATATATTTAATTTAAAAAACATGTATTGGAACAAACTCTTGACTTTGTTTTGCAAGATCTCGAGTTTTGTTTTTTGCGAAATCTTGACTCTGACATGGAGGAAATGTTTTTGTGTTTTTTTTATCTCCATGAAAGTTAAAATCTCAAGTTTGACAGTCAAAATATTTCTCTTGACTTTCATGGAGGAGAAAAGATGAAGAAAAAAAAAAGCATCTCAACTTTCAAACTCGAGATCTCGACTATAGTGTTTGTGCCCTTTGTCCCATGTTTTATTTTTTCTTCGTTTCCCCCCCCGCCTCCATGTCACCTCCTGGTCTCAGTTGCCTCTTTTTGTTCTCAAGGTCTAAGTTTCTTTGTCAATCAATTTTTTCAGTTTTGCCATTTTTCCTTGCAATAGGCATCATTCTACTACTTTTACTGT
>NC_048429.1:7985127-8090127 GCF_013103735.1 Etheostoma cragini | reverse complement strand
TTATAATTCACTAGAACACACACACACACACACAGCCACACACACACACACACACACACACACACACACACAGAAAGCTCCCCATTCCACCTGCCAAAGCCATTTCGAGTGACAACAGTGTTACACTTGATGCTACTTCAGTGTTCAGTGAGCAGTGTTGCAATTGAGTTTGTTCCACTGAAGAGGATCTGAAATTTAAACTCCACAAGTTTGTGTTGGGCTGCTGTCGTCTGTATGACAGCTAGAATTACACTTTGTGTCAACCTCTCCAAACTGACTTACAGTAATTACAATGCCAAATGTAGCAGACCATTTTCGTGTTTTTTTTATCAATATCGTTCCCACCTTAGTATTTTGCTTTAATTTTACCTTGTCTGTCACTATCTCCCTGACATACATGATAGAAACGTACATGTTAGAAAAACAAACAAAATACCTGTCTTAAATACTGAAATTGTGTTTAAAAGGACAATTAAGGGTTCAAATATCTACTAAGTAAAAATGAGTTTCTTTGTAGCTATTCTAAAGTTTGTAACAGTTCAGATGCTCATGAGAACAGTGTTTCGTTTATCAATTCCGGTTTACGGTATTACAACTTGGGTCTTAGTTATGGCCATTATTTCTATGAGTTGTGATAACATCGCACTTAATATAGCAGCTAAGATCTGGGAACATGGAGACATGACTGCAATAAAGTGTGAGGAAGTATGTAAACATCAGTGGAGTATGACCATCAAAGTTGTAATTAACCAGAATAGCTGTCTGAAGCCGCCTACACATCTTTCACAGTATAACCGCTTTGCGCTGCCCATTCCATTGTTTGGACACAGCATTATCCTTGGTGTCACGCACCACTTGGAAATGCCGATGTGTTCTGCGTTCAGTTTTAAAATTATTTCAACTTTGACCTTGTTGCCGCTGACCTGTCAAGGCGCAACCAATTCCAGAAAGTTACGTTTTGCCTCTTTGCTCTGCGCCCTACCTCACAGATACGCTTCCCTATACAAAAAAACCTACTCACTTGCACCTCCCCTTTCTAATTTCTCACTTCTCCAATCCATCACACTTCCAGGCAAGTTTGTGCTCTTTTCTCCTTGCCGCATCGTCTCACCATCCCATCTCTCTCCTCAAAGCATTTCACCCATTTTGTTATGTATTCCCTTAGTATTCTTTACAAACCATTTGTCTCGTTACCTCTGCATCCCTTCTCCCCACAAACATTCTCTCACTTACTCTTTTACCCCTTTTTTCTCTGCCCATCTAGCCCTTCTGCTCCTCTCTTTCCCAAAACTCTATCCTGTCGTTCTCTTCCTCTCACCTTTCCCCCTCCCGCTCTATTCCCAGCTTCCCAGTTGGCTTTCATCTTCCCCAGGTTAGATTACTGTAAAGCACTACCTGTCTGCCAGCATTCCTGAAAGCTTTTCATCTCTGCTCCGATTCATCTGGGGAGACAGAGTGAGCTAGGAAGAGAGGGTGAGGAAGAGAGAGAGAGAGGAATGTAGAGGACGGGAGAGAGAGAAAGAGGGAGAGAGAGAGAGAAAAAGAGAGAGGGAGAGAGAGAGAGAGCAATGGCCTTTTTGTGCTGCAACTATGGATTTTAGAGCTTTAAGTGGTTTAACCTGCACCGCACACTGCATTGGCTGATGGGAAATTTCCCCCGCTGGTCTCTTGGCTGTCTGTGAAACGCCCACTCAGAGCTGAAAGCACACCTCACTTGGGACAGACAAATATGTGCACAGACACATGCACACGTTGGCAGAAGCAACTCTTTAAACACAAACAACTTATGCAATATAATACGTTGCGACATTCAAACAAACCAGCATAGTCTGAATGTACATTACACATGTGTAAGTTAACACAACAATGTGCATATTAGAGTGAAAATAAAAACCAAGAAAATGCAATATGCAGTATGTGAGAGCATTTCCACTATGGCTTCAACCTAACTTGGCATTCTCCTTCAGACACACCGTAACATCCAGATCTTATTGTACCAGCTCCATCCTCTATGATGGGGCAGTGTGATGATATGGTGCTCTAAAGTATTATGGCCATTCCTGCATGTGATATTTATGGACCTGCCAGTCTCCCAGCCATACTCAAAACTCCCAGCCCCTTTAATCTTACTGCTGTCATCTACTGTCATTGCATTATGGCTATGGCCTTGGCTAACTGCCAGCTGACACATAGGCAATGCGTGAGTGTGTGCGTGCGTGCATGCCTGCCTGCGTGCGCGTGTTGGTGAGCAAGTGAGTCAAAATACAACATCATTGTATAGTACAATAGAGTACAGTATGTCAGTCAAATGTAAGCCAGAAGTGATGGCCAAAAAGGAAGCATGCTCAGTGACAAGTGGGGAAAAATGCTCTATGTTCATATAAAGAGAACAAACCAATAATACTTGCAAAATCACATTCTTCTCTCCCAGTCCAATTCCTTTATGTTAGGCACAAGACACTTATTCGGTGAGAGAAATAAGAAGAGAAAGAAGAATACTTAAGAGAAAGATACAAGTGGTGGGGAGGAGAAGAGAACTGTCCTCTAAGCAGTACTTTTACACTAATGAATTAGCCATTTCTGGAAATAATAATTCTTTAGTCTTTGGCAGAAACTACTGTACCACCCTCCAAAAAAAAAAAATTAGAAAATTACACATAATGAATACATTATCATGTATGTCATGATAATTCTTATAATTAAAGCTAACAGTATGTGGTGCTTATGCCCTGAATATTTTGGAGCTTTCTCAATAGGCCCTCAGAGGCTCTTTGGTTGCTGTCCACAGCCTCTGTGTGCAGATTCAGAATTAACTTGAGGCAGATGTGCAGGATCACTGAATGAATGAATGAATCAGGCAATTAACATTCTTACAGCATTTGACAACAAAGGCAGACATTTTTTGCATGCACACACAAGCACAAGATACACATATACAGACAAAGACAAGAGCCAAGCCTTACCCGTTCATGATAAGCATTTATCACTAAAGCCTTTCACAAAACAGCTAATTTGTCAGGCTCTGTGGGAAGCTTGTTGTTACTGTAGAAGTGAAATTGCTGTGATCAGCCAAGTAAGTAATTATAAAAAGAAACATCAACTATATTGTGCAAAGTTGGAAAGCAGCACTTTGCAAATTCTCATGAATAAGACTGCACACAATGCCATTTCCAGAGTTGCAGCACAATATTGTGCAACGTGTAATGAACTTTGAATATATGGGTAAATGTCAAGTATTATTATAAAGAATTGTCTGGAGCGGAGTGTGCAAGCTACCAGGACACAGAAGGTAAAGGTCAATCTCCCTAAAACTTGCATCCTCCTTAAAGATACTACATGCATAATTTATAACTTCTGGCAATATCATATTTATTCAGTAAAGTTGCCCAATGCCAAACACATTACAATAGTCCAAACAGACCATTGTCAGGGTCTCCTCCCCAGAGTAGCAGCCACAGGGCTAAATGGTCCTGCCTTTCTCCAACATCTAGAGTGGGTTAATTGCACAGTCTGGGGGTGAGTGCTGCTTCGGTGCCTTAACTTTGGACACAGACAGATGGGTTCGCTCACCCTTTTCCACTGTCTCTCTCTCCGACTGTCTCTGGGATGAAAGCTAAGTATCATTATCTGTCAGGAAGTCTTCAGGTTGACTTGCTGAGTAAGCACATTCACCAGCCTCATCCATTTTCTCTATACATCTTTCCCATTGTTATGGGTGTGTTACGGGAACTAATACTGCCTACATGCTAAAACCTGTATATGTATTACTAATTGTGTATTCAATCAATTGCTGAATTATTAAGTTGCTGGCACTGTGATGTTTAAAGTGCAATCAATAAATGCAATTTATACCACAAAGTACACTGCAGCATTTTTTCACTAGCTGCCATTGTGTGGTAATAGTAAAAGGGATTATTGTTGTCACTACTCAGGTAGCTTGTGTAACGTCAGTCTTTGGGGAAATTAACAACATTACTCCGTATTCATTCTGCTTTGCAACCCCTGCAACTTATATAGTGAGTGACTGAATGACTGATGCCGTGTGCACTGGCCTGGGGGGGCACAAACTCAAATAACTGGCTTCTCTCCTGTATAACTAACTTCTTCAAACCTAATAACTGCGGCGTGAGCTTCTAACTTGTAACTGAAGCTGTGTGTGACTTTCTAACTGATCTACTTTAGTTTCTTTAAATACAAACAGTAATAATAACAAATTGGATTGACTACGTTTCTTAGTCTTGTTTTTTTAAGTGCAAACCATAATCAAAGTAGTACTCTCTCAATAGTCAAAGTGCAAACAGAGACTGACCAATGTTTTTCTTTAAGCATGATACGTTGCTCAGCCTAAGATATGGTTTTTTTTTTCCAGGAATATGAGCATGTCCATCTTTTCTGGCAGTAGTTGAGACCTTTGGGCACTAAATATGTCTCTTACAATTCAAAAGGCAGTTGATAACCATCACAACACTCTTTGTGGAGACAGATGCTCTTCTCAGGTGTCTCCTTTTCATTAATTGCAGTCATAAATAAGGAAGCAGCTATTCTAGTATCGATTTATGACCATTTTAAGACAAGGGGAGAACATTTCTCTTTATCATTAAAAATAAAGTTAGGCTTTGCTGTCGGCTTCCCGACTCATTTTAGAAAAGCCACACTAAACGGTTGCCAGGGTTGCCGGTTGCCGTTGAATGTAAATGTAAATGTGCTTTATTTATATAGCGCTTTTCCGGTCTTAACAACTGCTCAAAGCGCTTTTACATCTACAGGAAACATTCACCATTTACACACAATCATACACTGTGGGCGCGGCTGCCGTACAAGGTGCCACCTGCTCATCAGATAAAACATTCACACATGCGCAGCACCGGGGGCAACTCAGGGTTCAGTGTCTTGCCCAAGGACACTTCGACAATGACTGCAGGGGCAGGGATCGAACCACCAACCTTCCGATTGGCAGGCAACCGCTCTACCACTGAGCCACAGCCGCCCCGTAGAAGACACGTGTCTTGGGTAAGCAAGAAGGAGAAAGAGAGCAACATTCTAACACTGGTTTTACAGGCAGCTTTTTTCCAACTGCAACTACGCTATCCCTCTGCACAACTTTGGCAAATAGGCGGGGGGATCTTCTTTGCTAATTTTGAGGTCAAAGCCAATGTCTGTTCAATTCTGATATCGCTAGAACACTTTTCACCTCAACGAGAAATATTGTCACATTTTAATATTGCAAGATCTTATTGGACAAAATCTTGTCACAACTCTAGTTACTGTAGAAACCTTAAAGCATCCAATACAACTGAACTATCTCTGAAAAATACTGAAAAAAACTTGCTCTACTGATGTTAAACAGCAAAAGAGACACAATTTGATATTTACAAATCTAGGATCACACATATACCCACAAAATCAATAAAGCTTCCAAATCCACTTTGACCCTTCATCTTTCATTCCTATCCCCTGACTGTCCTATTTTAGCGCAATCATTTTCATCTCCCAGGGGCTATGTGTTTTAGCAAGCCTGGTCTCAGGCCAGGAGGTGAGGGCTCTAAGAGGGGACTGGTGGAAGGATTAGCTTCCCTATCCTCCTCCAGCTCTTTACCATTTTAATGAGGCAGAGCTAGAGGGTCTTTCTTCTGCCCCAGCCAACTGTGTCATATTCTGGGCTTGGGGACAGAGTACAGCTGCAGGGGTTCAGGGACGGTTCTAATACTGCACAGCCATTGTACAGGGAAATGGAGTGAGATATGGTGCTGATGAGAGAGGAATGAGGAGAGGTGTGTGTATGAGAGAGAAACAGACAGAGACAGAAGTATGTGGGTGTTGTATATGAGCGTGTGCGCACATACCTCTACGTGTGTCTTCTCCCAGAATAAAAGAGTAATTTACGCCTTTCTATGGGCACCTCCAAAGCTCTCCTGGTATGCACCCCGATCACACAAAGAGGCACATGTGGATTAGCTCTCTATTGAAGGAACTGTAATTACCTGCTGATATGAATATTATTACTAACGGGCAAAAACCTGACAATTTTCCTTTTCAAAACTCCAAAAAAACTGCCAATTGAATGGTAAGAGTTAACTAAGCAGGGAGAAAAATTGGATGGTATTATTTTTTTGCAACATCACTTTCACAAAAGACAGTGAACATCAGGCTAAGTCAGTAAAAGAGCAACAGTCTGGGACTGTATTACACTGGGATAAAAAAAAAAAGCAAATGCTTCCAAACTACTTCCAAACTTTTGTCTACTTCTTTTTAAATTACAGTTAACGGCCATACATTGTGTAGTGGATTCTTTCAACCTACTGTAAAATAAAAGATGTTGACAGAAAGTATAAGATGAATCATGGCATTGCAATCAACATTGCAATCAACATTGCAATCAATGTGTGTGTCACTGTATTCAACATTGTTAAAGTGGCTCTGACATACGCTTCCAAAGCCACTTGGGGATATGCAAGGAAGATGTCTATTAGATGCTTTAAAGGGGGACAAAGCTACTGCAGCTGGGGTGAAAGAATGGACAATAAGCCATTGGGCTGCCATGGGGCTTGACAGGGATGGACAGTGGGAAAAGCAAAGAGGCTGAGGGCTCTGGTGGTGTGTGTGTGTGTGTGTGTGTGTGTGTGTGTAAAGACCAAAGATTTGTGTGAGGACATGGATGTGCATGTACTTGTCTATGCGTCCATGTGCGTAAACATCCAATGACACCTCAAAGAAATCTATTCTGAAGTTCTTTCTTTCTTTTAGAATCTGCAAAACCCCACGACAAAACACACTGCAGTCAAGGCAGGGGGTCTGCGTGAATCCTCTCTATTGGACAAAAGGTCTGTCACTCATCACAGGGGGTCAGAAGGGTGGTCAAAACTCAAAAAAGGGCTCAATGGCCCTTTGGGACTTCACAATCACTAGCACACACACTATGAAAGAATGCATGGCTAATCAACCTTGGAGAAAAAACACAAATAACCTTGAACTGATGTTCTCTGTGGGTATGTCAGTGATAAAGAGTTTTATGAAAAAGGAACTAGACCAGCCAAAGAATGCTACTGATGTGAATGCATGCACCCATTGCTATTGAACTGGCTATAATGGAGTCCATAAGAGGAGTCATTGATACAGGCCACTTCACAGTGGTTTTGGCATTGAAAAGCTGAGACTGAGAACTATTTCACAGCCAAAGACATTTGGCCTTGGGGCAGAAATGCCTATGGAGTAGGCATTGGCTCAATGCTATGACCTAAGTGTGTCAAGGGGCATAGAACACAATCATTACTGTCACTAAAGCTTTACAATTACATAGGCTTTGTCTAGCTGTCTCAATCTTTCTCACGCATGCATTGAATTACTTCAGACACAGGTTCTACGCACCCATTCCAGTCAACCAAACCTCTCTGTAGTCATATCCTGAACCTTTAAAACAGCTAAGACACCTATCCCCTTTTCTCTGAAATTCTTTGCTCCTTTTCCATATGCACTCTTCATATTTCCTTTTACCCTCCCAATAACCTTTTCTACTAAGGCCCCTCTTTATCTCTCCCCCCTACTTCCACTACATGTTATTTCTCACACTACACTTTTGTCTGCAACCCTCTGCCAGACCCTTACCTCTATTCACCTCACCTGTACTCTCTTTTTATTTTCTCAACAAGGCTGTTTCCTCTGTGTTCAGGCCCTATAGTCCCAGAGAAAGCTAAATCACAGCAAGCCACAGGCGCTAAATAAGAACAAACGCCTCTGCTTTACCTGGGCAGCCTCCCTTAGGGGACACTCAGACTAGAAGACAGCCAGCATTCTCTCTGTATACCCCCTCCCCAGCTCCCCTCACTCTCAGCACTGTGTAATTGAAAAACGCAAGGCCCATAGGCCTTTACTTTCTCGACTAAAGAAATAGGGCATATGCGCCAAATGGAAAGTAAGAGAAAGGGAGGGTGTTAAGGAGACAGTGAAAGTGCAATGTGAGAAAAGTGAATTGAATTGAACAACAAGGCAGTCACTAAGGCATGTATGTACCTGGGTACTGGAATATTTATTTACACCTTGGAGGACTGTTTTAAAGAGCGTAGAGGTCAGTAAGTGAGAAAATAAATAGAGCGGGAGGAAAACATAATTATATGATCTTAAAGGTCTAATGAGAATAAAGTTGCATAGAATACATAGAATTTCAAACTTCCCTGAAGCTGTTTGACTCCACTTTGTGGGCCTGGTCCTAAATAGTGCTATCAAAACTGGCCAAAAATGATGTTTGAATTTTAGTTATAAAAAACTACAGAGGTCAGACTATCTATTTTACGCTTACTACTTGTGTAACGCGAGTCCACTCTCCCTCTATCTGCCTGGAACGTGCAGAAAGCAGATTTGACTCAGCAGATTACAACGCCTTCACAGAGTGGATCATAGTTTTGTCTTAAAAAACCAAGTCCCTTGCTGTTCAATGAATTTGTCCGATGATATATTTTTGTTTCTCTGCAGTTAAAGATTTACGTTAGCATCTCTGTGGCACCTTCTTCTTTGCCCTCGTTGTTTGTTTACTTACGGTGGCGGCAGAATATCATCAAAACGCCTAGCAAAAACTGGAGTTCCTGGTAAGTGTGGAGATCAGTCAGAGTCTGAGCTGTCACGCAAACAAATAAATGCACACTTGGTAAGTGTATGCCTTGCTTGCAAGGCCTAGCTCCTACTGGGAATACAGCATTAAGTGACAAAGTTACAAGCTGAGACATGCTTGATGTTACTCTATAAAATTGTATCTGTCCAATTTGATGTCCAACTTGTCTGACACTAAAAGATAGACTTTGCATGTGTAGAAAAATAAAGGAGAGGATGTGCAGAGGGGTGCTTGCAGGATCCTCCATCAGAAAGCAGGTGTGTACTAATCCTCTTACTGATTGGACACAAGCTATGGGGCTCTCTTAGTACTCCATTTACACACATACTGTACGCCCACACAACTGTACGCTACAAAATAGTAGCATATGCACATGAGGGACATTCACTACATGCTGTACGTGCAAAACACCCTTGTACATCTTTTAGTTGACAGTCAAATCGACATCAGTCGAGTCATAAATGGCCAACATGTTTGTCTTTAGCAACCACTCTAAGGCTGGATCTGCATGCATATGATGCCAGTGTGTGACTAATTATTAATTTCTTATTTGTGTATAAGAGTGTGTCACTGCTCCTGCCTGACTGCTTTGCATTCTCATCTCTCCCTCTCATGTCGTGCACAGATGAAAGCAGGACTTGTGTGAAATTAATTGGATATGTTTGTAATTAGGGGCGAGAGAGGGAGAGATGCATGCAAGCCTCCTTTTGTTTTGTCTGTTGCGCCTAACAACAACACAGGAAAATAAAAACTGATTACATAGAACACTAATTACTATGGAATTATCCCCCTCACTTCACAGGGTTAATTCTTATTGTGTGTGTTAAAAAAAATATTTCCTGTGTGTGTGTGTGTGTGTGTGTGTGTGTGTGTGTGTGTGTGTGTGTGTGTGTGTGTGTGTGTGCTGCACTCATACGCATACATACACACAGATGCAATTTGTTTGCCTTGTTCTACATGGTTATGGGCACACACTTTGGTGCTACAATCAGTATGTTATTGACCATTAGACAGATCACAGAGAGGCATAAACTCAGAATGGAAGGTAATGAAATATTTGACTAACAAAGTGGCTTGCTTGTTTGTTGGTGAAACACAGTGTGGCACATGCTGTCAAAATGGATACAGCTGAAGATTTGCTTTTAGGCCGGACACTAACTAATAAGCTCCGAGGTCCATGGACTCACAAGAACCTTTTATCTCTCAACTTTGTTTAAACTTGTCAGACCTCAAATATGTATGGTATATTTTAAAATATCCAGAATATTTAACCTTTCCAACAGTAAGAGACACTGCACAAAGGATGAAAAATGGAACATCTTCCATCAGCAGTAATAGCTAACCGTGGAAAAGTACGAGTATAGGAAAAGGGAAACATCATGGTACACCCAAGGATAACACTCTTATACTGTGTGGCAGATAAAAGCATTTAACATCTGGGTATATTTAAAATGTAAAACTTAAATTATAACATCTCCAACATGAAAATTATACAAATTTAAAATAAGGTGCGGGGACAAAAGTTTCTAACATCTGACTTCTACTTCCAGCTAAAAAGAGATCTTTAGAATGTTGCAGTGAATGGCAAGGGACCATGAGGTCAGGATCATTTTATAAACAAGGCCAGGCAGCTATTCATATTTTTTCAATAAACTGCTCTTATCATACTTGTGCTGGTCTAAAAAGTCAAGCACTACGGCCAAATAAGCACAGCCATCTTTGCTCTTTGCTAAGCAGGGAGAGTTGGTAATAAGTTGGTTGATTGTTTGGACTTTTCCATTTATGTGCTGTGTGTATGCCGGCCTGTTTGTGCCTAAAATACCATCCGATTACCAGCCCCATGTTTTTAATACTTAGTGGTGTTAATAAGCTTATCCTCCGGCAGCTTTTATACAAACAAACACAGACCGACACCAAGAGACTAACTATAAAAGCATTTGAGGCTTTTAGAGAAAGCTTCTATTGGCATGGGGACATAAAGAGGTCTATATGTGTGTAAACACACACACACACACATGCATCATGATAGGTAAAAACCTGTGCAAGTTGCAACACATTATATGACAACTCAATCAGAATTCGGTTACTTTCGGCCCATTCAATCAACACCATCTGGTGTCACAACTGTAAAGTAGTTTCACTTTATTGTGGGTGATACACAGCGCATATTATCAAAAGGTTAATATAAACATGAATATGTTTACTGTGCTAATAGGTTTTGAAGATAGCACCACTCATCGGAAACAGTTTTCCTCATACTTATAGATTTTCTCTCTTTCTCTGTATACTTCTACTAAAACAACACAAACACCAAGACAAGCAGATAGATGACAGCATGCACATCTAAAGCATGTGCACGCTGATTGCAAACACATCTCATGAATCTATTTTTCCACTGAGGTGGACCTGAGGGGAGACCCTCTTCCCTGTAGATTAGAGAAAAGGAAGAGTGGATCCCTCTAGACCTTTTTTCTCTCTTTTTCTCTCTCTCCTTCCTAAATCCCTCTGTTGCATGGCTCGGCTTGCCCCATGTTACCATGGCAACAGGAACTGGTGCAGCACAGCGAGGACTAAGGAGGGAAAAAAGAGAGGAAAAGAGGAAAGAGAAAGTTCACCTGCAGTCCCCTACCAGCAGGAGAAACCCTGAGGGAATTTAGTAGGAGAGAGGAGGAGACAAGAGTTCATCCCCAACTTCCTTTCTCACACAAACAGATTTGTCCTTTAGCATCAACACTGACTTGTCCTTCAGTCTCTCTTTTCAGTCCTCTATTATCTCCGTTCTCTGCTCCTTTATTCTGCCCTCCTCTTCTTTCAGTTTCCCCCCAAATCTTTGCCCTTCCAACCTTTTCTTTCTCCTCTTTTTTCCCCCTTCTCTCCCTGCCTCTTTTCCTCCTCCAACCCCTGGAATGAATTAGTAATGACAGTGGTTTGGGTCCACAGTGGTGAAGGAGAATTGTAATTATAAAAATGTCACTCCTGGTTAGGCCAAGAGAATGAGAGGAACCATTACTGTCTGTGACATCTGTACTTTGTTGGAGAGATGGAAGAGAGAACTAGTTCTGCTTCATTTTATTTACCCGGTCATATCAGTCATTTATGTAACTGGAGAGCATGTTGTTATAGTGAATTTCTTTAATGGATGGATTACTAATCACTTCACATCACGTCATGTCTGAGAGAAATATTTGGGCTTGATATTGATATTATGTGGCACACATTAAATTGACTGCTGAATCTCTCATGCCTCAGTTTGTTCTCACCCAGCAACTTTCTTATATTTTGTAATATCATAACATTTGAACAATTTTATTTTTAAAGCACAATTTAGAGGCAGAAGGAGATACACTAGAAGAGGTTGACAAATGATTGTATGCTATTTGATTTGCTACCAAAAACAGCTAAAATAATCTGGATGTTCATGTTTTAAGAAATTCTACATCCCAGATATTCCCACAACCTTGTGTGAAGATAGGTCTTGTGTTGGAGTGCTGTCAGGTGCAGTGCATTAGAACACAGCTCTTGAAGCAGAAACACAAGGATCTAGCCCAGCAAGCTCCTCCATCAGCAAGCATCCACTGTACTGGGGTGTCTTTGAGAATGATTCTGAACACGGCTCCAAAGCTACTGTTGTTCTGCAGATGATCCACTTTGACCAAGAAAAAAGTCAATTCCGTAATGATCAATCATATCAAAAAGTTACATTTCTCACGCTCACCAACAGCTTACTTGCAATATACTGTTAGACATTTCATAGTGATAGTAAACATGCTCCCTTATCATAATTCCCGCAATAATATTATGATCTGAGAAACGTATTTGGCTTTGGAGCAGTAAGTAATAAAGTATATCTATATCTTTGCTGGCAAGAATCACAAGTAAAAGGTAGAGCTGTCACAATGATGTAACAATCTGACCTGAGCAGGGCCAGGGTGCCGAGACTCCCATCAGACTGATAAAGATGTTCATAAAACGATTTATATTGGCTGTCACAGGGTCCATAGATTCATATCAGGCGCATATAGATGCAATACCCGTGCACATGCACAACTACACACAAAGATACAGAAGGAGAGACAGACACATCACACACAAGCCAAGCTCCTTCTCCCATTCATCTCCCCTATTTATGCTAGCAAACCGACTGTGATCTGAGTGATCTCAGCAGCTGATTCTGGTTCAGATTTGAGGTATTGGATGACAAGAGGAAATCACATAGAACCCAGATATGATCAGATTCAGGGACATCCTGTAATGCCTTGCACCGAAACACAACTGGATCACGTTTTGACACATAACACAGGCAGCCTGCTTATCCCATCATTAGTGCAGCTCACATTCCCTTTGGAAGACAACATAACCTAATTACCAGCATCCTGTTTTTGACAAAAACAATATGTGTGAGTGTGTGTGTGTGTGCGTGCGTGCGTGCGTGCGTGCGTGTCTCTGTATTTTGATATTTCAGATAGGTATTACTGCATTGGGATGAATCCTCCTAAAGGTCGCTCATCTATATCCCTCCGTACAACAAATCTTGTTGTTTTTTTAAGACATTCTGACTGTCTGATACAGTCTGATGTCACATTTAATAAAAATGTTTTTTATGGTCATTTTATGGTTTATATTTGCAGAGGAATATAAATATGGATTCTATGAATCAGCAGATTGCGTAGATGAAACCTGATTTGATGAAGCCTTAACCATTATCATCTGTTGCTCTTTTTGCAGTAGCATTTGCTGTCAAACAATCCAATAGTGATCTAACATGTAAACACCAGTATTGCCATGGCTACTATCAGTGTGCTGATGTGGGCCACAGACACATACAGTACGGAATGGCAATTGACAGTGCAGGATTATAAATCATGTCGTTGATCACCATGAACAGTATGAAGCATTACTTAGCACATAGGCTACACTAAAATGACAAAAGGTTTTAAAGAAGACAATACAATCTGAGTTTTATACCAAAAGAGCGTCATGACAAGAGTATGTTGTAAACATCATACTTTAAAAATGTGTCTATAATTGAGAAATTTTAAGGAAAAGTGTAAAAAAACAGGGTAAAGAAGAGGTACAGAGACATAGATGAGGCTGCAGGAACCATTGAAATAATAAACTCCATCAGTGTCCTTGTCACTGTTGAGTTATAAAACAAAATGCAATAACAAGATAGTTGATTAGATGAAATGCCGTGCACTGGAGAAGCTTTTATTACGGATATTTGATGAAGAGGCGTTATAGTGCAAAAACCTATTAATTAACAGAATCCATTTGTGTATACATGAACAAGAAAGAATACAAACAGGATAGAACAATTACGATGTACTGACCAGATGCAGCAAATGTAGGTTTGATGTCTGTGTCTGTCAAGTACTCAGAGATTAATGTATGTAGATTATGCGTATGCACCCACTGTCATGTGCGTTTCAGAGGCTTACAAAAATCATAAACACGACATTGCTGAGTGTTATCAGGCCTCTTTCAAGGTTGCCATGCGCTACTTTAATTAACAAACACTGCCAGAGGGAGGCTCCACTGATACAAGAGCAACAAACCCAAATTCTCTATCAATGTTCCTACAACATTGCTGCAGGCTGGTAGTATTTTTGTTGTTTCCACTGAGCTGCATCAGCAGTGAATCAAACTGAAAGAAAATATAGGCCCTCTTACACTTCATGTGGATGCATGGTGATGGGGGAATTTATTAAACACAAATACAGTTCAACATGCCATGGACACATTTAAAAATCCTTCTAATTCAAGTTGTTACTGTGAGACACACATGTCTAAAGTGTGTATACTGTATGCAACTGAAACATGTCCTTGAGCAAAGCAACAGTCAAAGAACAGAAGATAAGGGCCGTCTGTGCACACACACCTCGAGAATTAATCTTTGACACAATAATTCATAGGCATACAGCCAAGCTATCTCTCTCTCACGCACATACACATGCATCCATGCACAATCATCTAGATATGGTCCTTTAAATCTACACTGTGCAACAAAACAGTCACACAGAACCAAAGAGGGCACCAGCAATGCCCTGATCCCAAACACTGTTCTGATGTGTTTCTATCACAGCTCTCGTTCCATTAACCCTCTCAAATCGGAATACCCTCCACATGTCTCTGCATATTGTTGTCTTTACACACAAGGATTGTAAACTGTAAATATAATAATAATAATAATAATAATAATAATAATAATGTATACTTTATTATATATTTATATTCATAACGTTAAAAACCAACACTTTATTGTGTATAAAGAAGAAAAACAAAGGAATAACGGTGGGGTGATGGTGCAGTGGATATGACACGAAATGGACAACAGATAACTTTGACTTGAACTATAATAGGCATCAAAAACTCTTGGCTACTCAGAAGCTATTACTTAACTCAGGAGAAAATAAATTAATAGGGAAAGTGTACAAACACCTTATAGAAGCACATGCAGAGAATTATATATAAATTCATGAGGGTTGGAACAAAGAAATATAGAACACTGATATAGCCCACAAAGCTCATGAATATACTACACTAAATTTAAAATAAATACATTTGATGCCACTTTCTCCCCTTTTTGTGTAAAATGTGGTATCCACAACGAGACAATAATACACACTTTCTGGGAATGTGAGAAGGTTTGTAAGGGTTGGATAGAGATCCAAAAATGGATGACCAACAATTGTAAAATTAAAATTGAATTAATAGTCTTAAGCAGTATCTTACAAAATACATACAAGATAAAATACCCCATTGGATGGATGGTCCTTTTCTCCTCTGTGATATATAAAACAATTATTTTAAAGGATTAGAAGGATACACAGGCCTCACCGCTACGGCAACGGAAGGGACTAATGAAATATTATTTAAGTACAGAAAAATCAATGTTTGAAGGCCAGACCAAAAAGGCAACAATTCAACAAGGTGTAGAGGACATTTGAACATGTGAAGCCTTGTATATTTAATGGCTAAGAAATAAGGACTAGGTATGGTGACTGAGAGCTGGAGACCAAGTGTGGGGGTAGGTATGTGTGTGTGTGTGTGTGTGTGTGTGTGTCTCAACAGTGTGGGGAGATGTACATGTTAAGGTATAAGTATGAGTATGTTTGAGTGCAGTTTAAGATTCTGTGGAGTAGGGGTATACTGTTACTAGTAGGAGTGGTACTCTGAATGGAGTACGAAATTACACAATATGCTGGTATATGTATTACTTCTTGGTGGAAATAATACAAATAATTATAAAAAAAGAAAAAGAAACAAATCCCTCTTCCATTATTCTCCCTTATCTCCCTTTACAGTTTGCCTCTGACCCAATGCTGCCTCTCTCTTCTTTCTCCCACTCTCCCCTTCAAATCTTCTTTTCCCTGATGGCCTCACTCTGTTGTGCTCCCCAACATGCAAGCGGAAGTAGAGAAGAGCAGTAAAACACAAAGGGAATGAGAAAAAATAAAATAGAAAAACAATGATATAGTGAGAGCTCCTTCCCCACTACAGAGTTCAGAGAAACAGAGGAAGAGAGGAACAGGGAGAAAGGAAAAGGAGGAAGTATGAAAGAGGGCAGAACATGGTTTGCCAAAACTAATGTACATGTAATGTAAACATCACTTACTAATGTATAAACAACACTTATACAACTAACTTACAACAAAAACCTACTGTACTTAAATACAGTGAACCAAATAACAAGCTTAGTGGAAATCTCTGTCGTAAACATTTGTTCATGTAACAGGCATGCCACTAAACCATGCTGAGTTGGATTAGGGAAGCGAAACAGGCAGCGAGGATGATGAAAATAAATGACAACCTTGATGAAAAGTAAGACACAAAGGTAAGAGGAGAAATGTAATTAAAATGAAACCAGAACAGGTTCAAAGACAATTCAATGAGAACTATTAACTGAAGAGAAGCAGATATGCAGATTTGAATTTGGCAAAGCTAACTGCAATGCAACATACAATTCTATAAACGCTGAGAAAAGGAAGAACAAAGGAAGGAGAGAGCAAATAGAAAAAGGAGCAGAGAAAAGAGAAGAGCATGTTTCCTCTAGTGCTGAGTCCCCATGTGTCTAACAGTCCAATGGATGATTTATGGCGATTGTTGTCTAGCACTGTAATTGGCCACCATGTTGGTTCCCAGTGTGGGAATGAGAGCATGAGCGAAGCGGAGATATCTCAGGACATGTGTGAACTATGTCCAAATAGCAGCAATCTAAAAAGGGAAGTAGATGGTAAGGGGTGGATAAGCTGACAGGGGAAAGAGAGGGATGAGGGAAGCCCAGTGAAAGACAGAGGCCACACTAACAAAGGCAAAGTATGGCAGACAACCTATTAGCATTATTCTCTCTCAGCATCAAGCGGGGTGAAAAAAACTAAACATTTACATGCAACAGGAATACCTCTATTTCACTCACATACACATCTTAATTGTCCTTTTTCCCCACCAAAATTGGTAGGGCCACAGGCTTCAAAATGAGCATTAAAAATGAAGTGTTTAGCCCAGTAAGATTCCTACTTAAAGTATGCTGCTTCTTGTTTATTCAAATTCTTGGTTGGCAAGAGAGCAAACATCAGCTGACGATCTAGCGCTGTGTAAATAGGTAAGTAACATCTATCAACATTACAATTACAACTATGTTTCAATTTAAAAGGTGTATTTCTACAAGTGCGCTCGGCAATGAAAGGTATTGCATCATGGGACAGGATCCACCCCCAAGGGACTAGGGAGGAGGAGAAGGTTTAAACAACACTAACATTTTGGATTTAGACCTGTCTTAGATTTTGAAAACTAAAAACCATAAACAAATCTAAAATGATTTAGTAAGTATGTTTCAGGCACTCGGGCCAAGATTTTTTATAAACAGAAATTTATGCAAAAATATCAGCCCTATCAAGACTTTTTGGTTTCATTCAGGTAAGTAAGTTATGGCTATACAGCGCCAAAGAAATACTACTTTGTCCCAGCAAACCGGAAGGGACCAGAAAGCATTAACATCGTTTTCATTAAGTTAAGTTCTAATAAGAATGGATAGGCCACAGTGTTTAAATACCTCATCCAGTGTTGAATACAGTACACATTCTAGAGTCATAGGTAATAGCAACATCAATGTAGCTAGAGTTTGATGCCGTTGCAATTATCTATATTTACATATATTTTTACTGTAATGAAATCAATCATTTTATCAAAGTGGGTATCCCATATAATCCAATTTTGTAGCGTGACTCTTCATATACAGATAAATGATTGAGGATATTCAATCATCTACTTGTGCACTTGTAAGTGGGCATCCATGTTTGAAGTCAAAGCCTGTCGCTCTGTGTAAATAACATTGGTACAAAGTTTGGTGTTTAAGGGATATGGTCTTTTGCGATACACATCAAAAGGTATTTGTCTTTAATCTTCCCATAATGGAACTGGTTTAGTGCATACACACAAGCACATGCGCACACACCATCATCCACCCACCTACTGTATGCACATACACACAGAAAAAAGAGAAGGGAGAGAAAAAACAACTACACTGTCATACAAAGAGTCAAGCCAGATAAACTTCTGTTTCTTTCCTGTTCTTCCTCTGATGCACCTTCAGCACTCCCTCCCTCCTACTTGTTCCCTCCCTCCTCTTTTGTCTCCACTTTTCCCACCAGTGCTGGCACTCAGTAGAGAGAAGATGTCCTCGCTATTTTCTCTGTGTGAGTGGACCAGGCTAATAACTTCTCTCTTTAATGAGCATGTCGTGGTCCTTGGCTCTGCGTAGTCCCAGAACACACCCTCTCCAAAACTGGCAGCTTTCTGGGCAGGGGGTGGTTTGTTCCTCCGATGTGAACATGTTTGTGGGGAGAAATGGAAGTAGAGAGGGAGATATTGTCGCTATAGCAATAACTCCTCTCTTAAATGATTGAATGTTATGTTCCCCTGCATTCTCTGTCTCTCCAAATACACCCTCGAAAATGAATAGTTTTCTGATGGATGGAGAGAAGGATTAAAAGGAGAAGAAAGGAGAATGTGAAGAAAAGTGAGGCTGTTAGTGATACGAAAGGAGAATATTAAGGAAAAGAGAGTAGAGAATAAAAGAAAAAAATATGGAAGACAGACTGAACTAAACCAAACACCTTCAAATGAGCAGTTAACTAAAGCTGTGAAAGGTTTGGAACAAACAGCCTCGGATACAGACACATACTTGATGTTTGAATGCCAGCATCCATGCGCGCGCACACACACACACACACACACACACACACACACACACACACACACACACACACACACACACACACCCTGGGGCTACACAGTCAATCCACAAAACCCTTCTCACCAAAGTGTAATCCCCTCAACCTTCCTTTCTCTAGCCTACAGTGATTTCCAAACCCTCCACTGATGTTACATCATGACTACTATCTAGTTGATGACATCACAGACTTTCCTTGAGGTAAAGATCAGTATTGTACACCAGACGCCACCTACACCACCAAAGCTGCTCATAGCCCGAAGCTGGTGAGAAAAGGCTGATTTGCATAATGGCCAAGCTATTAGCAGGTAAAACATATCAGCCTGTCACCATTTAGTAACCCTTGCTATTTCATAGGCAATAAAAATACGATATGTAATCTCCCAGCAGGAGAATAAAAGCATCATTTTACCACAAGGTCAAAATATCAACCAATTATAGTTAATTTTTTATGTGGCAAAGGATATTACTTTAGTGTGCAGGTAGAATGTTACTAAGAAAAATGATATGGAAATAAACATTGCTATAGCCTATTCTATGAAGTTTAACAACGGCCGTGGGGCGCACACACACACACACACACACACACACACACACACACACACACACACACACACACACACACACACACAAACACCCCCCTCAGGTCCAAACTTCTGTCTAAGCAGTAATGAAACCTGCTTAAAACTTTCTGCCGGATGCAGGTGTGGATGAATATTCATGACTAGAGCGTGTATCAGGTTGCCTTTCCAACCACTACTGTGTGAGTGAGACTTTGTGTGTGTGTGTGTGTGTGTGTGTTTTGTATATCTGTGTCCTCGTGTGGGTGGAGAAGTGGCAATTGCTCAGAGAAGAACAACTAAGGAAAAACAGGGTGAAAACAAAAAGCAGACCAATTGCAGTTGTGAATATTCATAAGGTGTGGAGTGACTCACAGTAAATCAGCAGAAAAGCACAGGAGGTAGGGGGTTGGTTCCACTAATTCCTGTTCGATCAAGTTTGATATAAGCTTGGAGCAATATTGCACATGTTCAGTAGTTGTTTTTTAGTACTTTTTCCTAGAGCAATTGCTTCAAAGCAGAGACTTTAGAAGGTGGTCTTTTAAAGCACATAATAGAGCTCTGTAACAGCCACTATGCATTTTAATCATAACTTTAAATCAGGGTAACTAGAAAAGTTCAGTAAGCTGGAAAAGTGAGGAAAAATAAGCTCAATATGCAAAAATGGCTAACAATGTTCATGCTAGACCTTTTAAGAAATATGAAAAATAGGAACCATGATGCAGAAATAGAGCAGAATGAAGAGTCAGCCACTGGCCATAATTTCTATTGGTTTTCATAACATTTTACTTACCAAAGCAACTGCTGTGATTTGGGAAAATGGTGACATTGGTTGAATAAAGAAAAATATGATCAGACAGGCTAGTAAACAAGCCAACAGCTTTGTCAGATTATCTAAACCACTTTGTTTGGAGGTGAAACCAAAAGTGAACACACCCAAAATGTCCTTATAATCCCTCAATGCACAGGTGTGTGGACAATGATAGGTGAAAGGTGAAGCAGGAAGCTGTTCTATGAACTGTGATTTATGTTTACAACGGATATTTTGGGTGATGAATTTAATGTTTTCCCTTGTTTTCTCTTCCAAATACATTTGTCTAAGCTAGAGCCTTGTTTAAAAGCTGTATGACTGCTTGTCCCCTTCTGTTCCTTGCCCTGTTGGACTTCATTATTATTTTTTTTAAATTGACATTGCCACCTACCGAGATCCATTTCCAGCTGTGACATTACTGACAGAAATGAAGAAATAATAATGGCAATCATTTCAAGGACAACAAAACTGCTATCAACTATATAACAGGCAAGGAATATAGTAAAATATTACATAAAAACAAAACTTTAGCAAGCATATATGTTAGATATTACAGTTCACTGTGCTTTCTCTTTGTTAGTCTCTATCTCTCTTTCTCTCTCTCACCAACATCTGCTTCAAAGCCTTCTTCTACTGAATAGGTAGTTTTATGAAAATCCTGGCCTCCAAAAATGTGAGGGACACGTTTCCAAAAGGCTACACAAATACACACTTGCATTCATAGTGTACACACAGGCATGGACACTATCATACTAAAATGCTGTCAGGCAACAATAAAGAGACCAAAAGTGCATTTTCTCTGATCATATTGTATTTCCATGATAACGCTGTTTAACAGCTGGTTCCTATGCCAAAACTGTGCTGGTATTCACTATACATAATTTAAGCCCCATTTAAATGAGCTTTGTCCACTCACTGATCTATTGGGGCCAATGGCAGTCATACATATTTTAAAAGCAGGATGGGGCAATAGACTGAGGGGTGTAGTAGTAAATTGAGTACTGGAAAGGTTCAAATATCTATGTGGCATTAGGTGCAAAGAGTAAGACTGAGGAAAAGACGAGGATGGAGTTGAAAGAGGAAAGAGTAGTGGAGAAAAGCTAGCACACAAAGAGACAAAGAGGGTTGAAGAGAAAATGTGAACTGTGAGGAGAAACAGAAACAAAACTCTTATTATTTCACCCACAGAGAAAACAATAAATTATGTATGTATACTCTGTTTTCCTCCCCAATCAGTTAGCATTGTGCACTTCTTCCAGTGTGTGGGGAGAGAGTAAAAAAGAGAATGGGGATAGAGCCACTGAAGATTAGAGATTGGGAGAATACCTCAAAAACAAGAAGGAAAGCGAGTGCTGAGGACTCAACATGATTGGCATTTTAATGTGATACCGAGATAGCTGTGAGACCAGCAGCTCACTATGGTTTCAAAAATAATAATAATGACAGTAATAGTAATGGCTTGGCAGTTGGACCCACATTGCCGGGCAGAGCACTGTAGGAATCTGCTAACGCTATTAATTTCTATTTTTACTTCAATTCATTACCATTCTCTTGTCAGCTCAAACAGTTGCCAGGAGTTTTGGAGTCCCATGTTGCACGAGAAAGTAAAAAAGCCTTTTATCTCATCATGTTTATGTGTCCCCCTAAATTACAATTCCTGCAGGCCACCTTTTTAACTCATTTAGTTGTAGCCGTTTAACTACAACTCAAAGAAAATATTCAGGAGATTGTTATGCTTTTTAAAGTGAGGATTGAAAGCACAAATGACCCAATGGCAACAAATTTGCGTCGGTCGAACATTTTTCTTGTGGAGCTGGAGATGGAATGAACGCAAAGTCACATTTAGACACTTTGAATGACTATAGTTCTATAACTTTTGTGTCTTTAATCATTTGATGCAGTAATAAGTGACTTATGTTGTTGGTGCCAATGACCTATAAATCAATAAACCTATGACAGCTGGCTATGCAGTTACCCCAAGGTCTCTTTGTGTACAGTATGTGCGTTGGTGTATGACCTTCACGTGTCTTGTCTTGTCAGTCAGGATAGTATGACAGTAGAGAAAGCGAGATAAACAATGAGTCAGCAAACCCACTCAATGAATTTCAAGCAGGCCAGATGGGCTGCTGCTGTGTCATGACAAATATCCAGACCTGCATTCCCCATGATACAGCCACAACAGCTAGTGCAAACAACAGGAAAAACTGAGGGACCAAATCAGGAAAAACCTCTAAACAACATGACTGCACGTTATGTTGCAGAGACAAAAAGGTGATAATCGTACCAATAAATGGCAGATGTTTTATGGTAGAAGTGCTAATACACAGAGTTTGATGTGACTATATTGTGCCACTAGACACATATTAAATACAATATGATAAGATTTGAAAAATAGTTGGTAGCTTACCATGTGATTAATGTTTATCCTGTCACGGTTATTGATTCCTATTTCTAATTGTTATAAAATCTGCACAGCACTCTCTGAATACCACCTTCAGATTTTCAGTCACTCAAGTGCCATTCAGGGATAACTCTGAGCAACCGCCAATAACGCTCAACTCAGAGATGTTTTCATCTCTATTCAAATCTCTAATCACCCATCTTCTTTTTTCAACCTTTCCTCAAGCTGACCCACCTGCTGTGTCAGTGCATTCCCTCCAGGTAAGGAGGGATCACACCAGCCAATGAAGCCATGCTCGGACATGTTGCACTTCTGCTGCTACACATCTCATCTGCCTAAGTTGGCATGCCTTACACTATCACGTGATCAAATTGTGCGGGGAGGATGACAGTTACCACTAGGTGGGGGACAGACAGACAAAGACGCAGAGAGGCTGTAAGTATGTGTGGGGGGATAACAATGGCGATGAGGAGGTAAGGGGAAAACAGAAAAGGTGTATATCCTGGCCAAGCAACAACAACAACAACAAAAATCACAGGCTGTCCAGCTCAGTTGCTTTTTTTCTCGACACCATCACACAGCCCTCTGACATCACCTGACGGATTAAGTGCTTTTTTTATCTTGTGGCAGGATTTTTCACCCAGAGACAGCAATTCAAAATCTAGCTAAAAAGTCCTGTTAAGAGCTTAACAGCCTCCTTTGTGATAGAGGGGAAAGTGCCAGCTAAAAGGTCAATAGCCTTCCACTTAAGAGCTCAATGATAACAGTGACCACAACAGCACAGGTTGGCATGATAATTTCTATGGTGATGTATATTGCTTCTGAATGTGTTTTCCTCAAAACCAACACTGTTGAAGTGTAGGTTTTGAAAACAACATTTTCCACATTTTCCTGCACTTGCACAAAGTGAGAGAAAAGAGTTTTCAGCGTTTCCATCATGATAGATAAACGCAACGGTGAGACTTGACATTTTCAATACATTACTTCAAATAAACAGACTCTCACAAAGAAAATGTGCCAATAAAATTCAACAGCACATAACTATCAGTAACAACATATGCATACTAACAGTTTTTTATAGTTTAGACATGTCTGTTGTCACTGAAATGTCAAATTGAATTCTGGGGAAAACTGTAAAACTGGGGAAACGTTGTTAATATTTGTTTTGATACTTTCATATCCCTGGCTTCTGCCATGCAGGGCAAGGCAACGAGCAACAAATGTTTCACAATTCACAGCAAAAACTGTGGAAGATCTTTGTTTTTCTGTGATTGGCAACTCTTCTTACACTATGTAAATTGTCATGCACTGACACATCTGTTAGACTGAGCAGGTTATAAATAACAGTAGGGATTCTTTGCAACTTTCTGCCTATTGGGGCAATGATACATGAAGGATAATATGAGGCAGTTTATAGGGTAAAACTGTCTTCAACAAAATCTCATGTTAAGATCCACATTTTATTTTCGTATGGAAACATACAACCAAATAAGACACAGATATAAAAAGAGTAGCTCTTATTGCATAGGCTAAGTGGTGCAGAGGTGTAGAAGATTAGTTCAAAGTGGTTTGGAGCGCTCACGTGTCACTTAAGCAGCCAGCACGCGCCCTATAGGGAAGCAGAGCGCACAGACCAAATGTTTTTATGTGCTGCGCACTCTCTCTATACTTCTTCTACAAACCTGCAGATGCAACCATTGACTCGGTTTGCCATGTTGCGCTGAACGGGAGCTCTGGCGGATATTTTACGAGATTACGGAAACGGGTACGGGCCACCATACAGGCCACCCTAGGGCTGCACACTGAAGCTGTGTTCCTGTGCCGCCCGGTGGCACAGTGGTTCCCCTAACATCCATGGGCACAGTAGGGTACTCCAGTCACCAGCGTTACAATATAACTGCCACTGTTGAAATCTAACTGCATTTGGCTGGTGCCCAGGATTGTATCCATCACCTTCATGTTAAAGCTATAGTGTGTAGTTTGTGTTGCCCACAAGAGGAATTCTAACTAATGACAACAACACTGTTGGCTCGTCCACATGATACAGTTGTTACGTCCCCAATGACTAGGGGTACGGGACGTAGCATAAACCAGATGATCTTGCTATGGTCAAAAAGGTATTTATTTACATGAGAGTCATTTCAACATTTCAACAACAAAAGCTGGGCATGTGGGTGCTGCAAAAACATAAACACAAAATAACAAAAAGAGATCCCTCCCAACAGGGATTACTAAACTATTCGGAAAACCAAAAAGCTCACTATCTAGGATGAGTTAAAACAAATACATAGAGCACAGCACCCCTGAACCTAATGTACTAAACAAAGGGGAATTCCCAAAACTCCCAGTATAGAAACACTGCATTTACTAGGCTACAGGAAAACAGCTAACACAGCTAACAAACAAATTGGCTGGCACCACATACAACGGCTCCTAACAGCAGACGTAACACAGCCTTCTATGATCGTGCACAAACCCACACCTCCTTCACGCAGTTGCTAGAATGCAAGGAGGACAAGGGGGTTTCAAAAAACATGGACTCTTTGGAAGAGTTAATTAACTTCACTCGAGCTTCTACGCGGGGAAGTCACTGGACGACACCATGTTCTAAACATAGCCAGCCTGAGAAATACAGAGAGAGTTGTGTGTCGCTGACTGTTGAGTTGGCTTTGTAGCCTCTCATTTGGCAATGGCTTGACTGTAACGGAATTCCATTAATATCAAAAAGTTAGGCACTAAAGCTTTAACCGGAGCAGTTGTGATATCAAGACAGCTGTTGTTGTTCTACTTACAGCACTGTGAGAGGAAAAGAGGTTAAGGATGATCCTTCTAGGGGCAACCCCTAGCTCACCCAGTAAGAGAGTTTGCCCGACCTGCGGCCCTTTGCTGCGTGTCATCCCCCATCTCTCTTCCCCTTTCATTGCTATCCACTGTCAAGAAAGGGAAAAGCCCCTAAAAATAATCTTAAAATAAAATAAAAGATAATCATTTTAGGACACCCACTTGTCATCTTGACCAAAAGCAGTAAGTAAGATGAGTGAAAAGATTCTTTGAAGTGATGTTTTTTCTGCATGTCAGGACAGTTAATTGATAATAATTTGAGTTTGTATGTTGTCTTTTTCTTTTTTGTGTTTAGACTGAGCCGATTCTGAAAATTGCACCATTGCTTGACATGTGAGCTTCTGTGAAACAGCAAATGGCTGGGGAACACCTTGTAAAGCAAATCGGTGTGTGAAACCACCAATAAAACAACCTTTTGTGCTGTGGAGTGGAGAGTTACTCAATAGGAAGGTGGCTGCAAGTGCTTTGAGCAGTAGTGTACGTTTTACATTTATTGGCTTGTGTATGTTTGTGGGAAAGAAAGGAAAGAAGGCAGAGGAGATGAGCGCAGATGCAGATGATTTGGCTTTTTTCTCTTAATAATTCTTGGTGTGCCAAATGCTAGTCTGCATGCATAAACATTGACAACCTTACACCTGCACAGTAATTTTCTGAAAAGAAAAACATTTGCATGTGGACACACACACACCCACACACACCCACTCACACAGCCACCCAAAGTCATTACAGGGCCCTCTGTGGACCTTATGTGTGGTAGTAAACATTGCTGACAATGCAGAGCAATATCTGCCTCAAGCCATACTATTATACAGGGTAGTGCGCCGCTCAAGTAACATCATCCCTGAGCAAACTCACATACTTGTCTTTCTTCATATTGAAAAGTTAAGAAGATTACCCACATCCAGGCCGGAGTTTACAAAGACCGCTTATTTAGCTAACAGAACAGAAAGTAGTCTGTCTGCTGTACCTCAAGTAGTACTGCCTCATATGAGGTAAAAGGTTAATAGACGTAAAAAGAGATGCAAGAAAACAAAACACAGAGAAGAGAGGACAGCAGCTCCAAACACATACAGTTCCAGATGCTAAGCAAGCAGTGTGGTGCCTGCTGTGCCAGCTGCAAATTGATTAAGAGAGCCTCTGGCCAGGGGCAACAGCCCAAGCAGGATGGGCATGCAGGTCACACACACAAACCTGTGCAAGTTAACATGGCATCAGAGCATGCTCAGTCGGCAATAAAAGGCAAGGCTGACAAAAAGATGAAGTGGGTACAACAGGAACAGTTTGACCTGGCCCACCACAAGGTCACAAAATTGAATCCCCAAACAGACTGAAAATGTCCGGGCAAAGAAAGTAAGTGTGTTTGGATACAATTGTGCAGCTAACGTAACAGGAAGCACAACAATAACAAAATTACATAAAACTGTGAAAATTCCCTGTTTATTGACCTAATAGGATTAAATTAGTTGGTTTAGTGCTGATTTGCACTGCTGCTAAACATTATGATAAGGCTAGGGATCCATTTAAAATATGACATTCTTAATTAAATGTAAAATGGTTTAGTAAGATAACATCTAGCTTGAACATCTTAAAACCTGTTTAAAATGTAAATCAATCATCCTGCGGGAGTAAATAACATTTTATTAGTAGACTCATTGACCATAACTACTCCCCTTTTCTACAAAATAAAATATTTGACAGTCCTGATTCATTTTCCTCATATACAGCTTTATTGCTTACAATAACTGCCTGTTCATACAGCAACATAGTGTGGGTGTCTTAAATGTGTGTATGTTTACATACCTGATATTAGGAGAGGGCCATTTCAAAGGTGCACAGAAGTAGAGCCAACATGGGAATATGGAAGAAAGGGAAAAAATGAGAAAAAAAACATTAATAAAATATTGATTGGGTATAAAAACAACAACACACAATAATGACTTTGAGCACACTTATTAAGAATGGCACAACAAAACAAATCAAAAATGAAATGCTCAATTTACACCACATAATAACCACATATGTCAAACTAATTTAACAACATTCCACAGTGGGTTGTTTGTGTGAAGCGCAAAACACCCACAGGCTGAAATGATCAAATTTGTCAGGCAGTTTCCGCTCATACTGTACCCAAAAACAAATTTTCTTCCCCCCATGCTAACTCTCAGCCCCTGTTAGCAGTGACAGCACCCACACCCTGTGCCATGTTGTGCCAGTGCGGCAGTCTCGGATAGGGCTGACTGGCGCTCTGCAGTACTGTGAAAGTGCAGCGGCGCTGTAGCCACCTCAGGTTAGAAAGATGTGATTCATTAATCAACACTCCCCGCAGGGAATAACGCTGCCGCTGGCACAGCCTCTCTTTCCACTCTCCTCCACTCCCTTCCGACTATGCACTGGACAAACAGCACAATAGTAAGCTGTATACATTTGGGCTATGCGTGTACAAACACACTGGTATTCAACCCACTCGTAATTAAACACACTCACTCTCACACACACACACACACACACACACAAGCATAAATATTCATACATTTCTTTTCCTGAGCTCTGTCCCTCGAGGCTTATCTGTGACAAAGTGGGCTTGGTTTGGGGACTGACGAGGCTAGGAGAATAATTAGTTGAAAGCAGGGTGGGAATTTTTATCTGAAAGCTCCAGATTTCTCTTGCCATCACAGCCTCCTTGGTCAGTGGTTTACATCACTTTTCGTTTATGTAGCAACAGATGTTTTATATCACTGTCAGCTATAATAGTGCCTGGAGTGGCCAGTGTTTGCTGTGTGCACTGCTATGTACAACATTATACAGTATAGGTACCAAGTGTTGTTGTGTAAAGGTGACAGGGCCTTAAGGGGTGTATATTTTTTTCTTTGATGTATTTTTTATCGTGTTAGACTAGAAGGCCTGCAGGTATCAGTTTTCTTTACTAAAAGCCTCTAATTCAGATGACAGGTGTCATTTACACCTATTATTCAACATGCCCTTTTTTTTTTAAAACAGTAAATGTAGTGCCCCGCAAGCAAAGACACTCTGTGCAGTGCTCTCTATCAATACACTGAGAATGAGTGAATGGCTTTAAAAAAAACTTGAACATGCCATTAAATGTCCTAACGTTCCTAGACTCTTGTTCAGTTCTGGTTTAAGATCATGATTAACAATGCAGTCTGCCCCATGGAGGCATCAGACCGACGTTTTAAGAGGTTCAGCCTTGCTGGGATTAGAGATAAAAGACCATAACTATGCAGCCAAAACACTGTTTGACACAGTGTGTCTCTCAAATCCACCTATAGCAAACTGTCTTAATGGATATTCTTTAGTAAGAAATGGAGCCAAAAAACTGCAGTAGTTCTCTCTGGAGATGAGTCACTAAAGATACACCATATCTGAGATTTTGTTTTGTTTTTTGCGATTCAATGAAAAAAAAAAAACATGAGAGCAATATTCACTTACAGCTTTTGAAAGAATTGAAGACTGTAGCACACAGAAGCTGACTGCAAGTGTTTTTGGCATGGTGTTTAAAAGGACAGAAAAGCTGAACAGAGGTGAAATGTAAACGGTCAGCTCCAGTCCAAACAGCTTTTTGTCTCTGGCTGACAGGAAGTAGTAACTCTTCGCTATTCAGAGCTGGGCATGTGTGCTGAATGTAATTTGTGGAGATGCTGGCTCACATTTATGTCCCATCAGCTGAAGACAAATGGGTTTGGTACTTTGTTTCTAGGACTATGATGTTTGGGGGAGTTAGAACTTCTTCTCCAAACATCTAATGTTATACTGCACTTATAATACATCTAATAATAATAATAATAATAATAATAATAATAATAATAGTAATCAAGTAATGTCACAGTATTTACACTCTATGTAAAGGTCAAAAGGTTTGAAATTACATTGTTTCTGGTCCTTTGTAAATGTAATTAAACTAATTTGTCTTTAGTCTAAATGATTAAACTGAACAATAACATCCAACAGTTTAAATACACATTCATATTTCTCTATTACAATCTAAAAACATACAAACAATAACCATCAGCCATCTAACTATTAGCCACCAACTATTAGCCATCTGGTTTTGCCTGACTGCACAGGCTATTGCGGTAGAGAAACAGTGTTCACAAAAGCAGGAGGATTATCTACTGCTCAGCTGACCGTGACCAAATACAAGAGTCAGACTAATTCTGCTGAAACAGCACGTCAATTGCATGTCCTGTCAGGCAACAAAGGGTGTTTCTGGATGTCAAGGAATTAGTGAGACCCACCACCTACTTCAGTTTAGTCCTGCTTTAAAAGGAAAAGAAGAATCCATATTGAAGCCCCAAAGGATGCAGGCCATTGCCAGCCATCATGGCAGGGCACAGTGCAAAGGAGACAGGATTCACCGAGGAACATCACTCAACCTCTCTCTGCATGTCCTCCATCTATCATAACAGTAACACAGTAGGTCAAGACCCTTTTAACGGGAGCAGGTCTGATCTACTGGAAGCCACTTATTTCATTATCATATTTCAAATTCCCATTTCAACAACATATGTGGCCACCCTGAGAATACTTCCCATTTCACAAATTAGCATTTTAACGCTGCAAACGAGATAAGAGTCCGACAAGGGGGAGATGAAGGAAGAAGGGGAGTGAAGAAACATAATAGTGCATGAAGAAATTATGGAAATTTTGATTAAGGTTCAACAGATGGGCGTCATTTAGATGAGCCACAGCTGACATTTCTATGCCAGGAAAATGGGTACTGAGACTGGTTCTCCTAAAATAAGACTGAACTACGTAAACAATTAGAGGAGAGGAGCATTATAGTATGTGTGCGTTTGTGCATGAGTATGAGCTAACTGAATAAGTGCACATCTGTGTGCTTGTGCATACTTCAAATACTTCAGGGAGCAACGTTGGGGGCTTAGTCTCTTCTTTTTTTTGTCTGAATACTGCCTTCACACACTTAACTGTGGCTCAAACTAAATACCTGTAAAATTCACAACCTTTTACAGCAACTAATGGCTGCTCTTAATATGCCTGTAATTACCTGTCAATAGAATATAACTGACACCAACAGCAGCTGGCCTGAGCCTAAGGAGAAGGCTTTTTTATCGAGACTATCTTGCGTCATCCTCTTGCATCTGTTATAAGTATACAGGAGACTACACTACACCCTTTTATCTTTCCATCATATGTAGTAAATAACTGTAGGTTATCATGCACTCTTATTATAGTCTTCTGTTATTGCTTTCCCTTTACATATTGTCTACATTTTTTAATCTCCTCTCTTTCACCTTTTCTTGCTTCTCACTGCCATTGTTGATCTCTTCCTCCGCCTCTCATCTCCCTCTCTCCTCGTTTTGCTGTCTCTCCTGCCATTGACAGCTCCTACAGCTTTTCTTTGCAATGCAGCAAGCACTACCCTTCCCTGCTTACTCTTCCCTCTCTCACAATCTGTTAGCTGCACACTCTCGCCGCCTCATCCCATTATTTATTGATTGGGGAACTGGGGACAAGAGGAGGGGCTGGGTATGGGTTCTGAGACGAGGCTGAGCAGTATTTCCATAAAGGATATTTAGGGCCGTTGCCTCGGAGTCCCTCATTTCTCATCCCAGGAAGACATACTGTGGGGTCGTAGGGCATGATGAAAAGAAAAACCCGGCCCTCATGAAATATGGACAGCTTATGAGAGTGGCAATACGGGGACAGGACTGAGATGGGGGAATGTAAGGGGCTTTGGTGTAGGTTTTAATGTTGGGATTTGGTGTCTATGTTGTAAATTTAAAAGTAAGAAAGATATAAAGATCATATACTTATTCACAATTAAGTAGTGGAATGGGCTCTGTCCTCACTCAGTCTCACATTCTCTTACTCTCTTGCTGTCAGACTGGTTTAAGGCCACCTAAGCCACCCTTTCTCCTTTGAATAAAGGACAAATTGTGCACCTGGTAGCCTGGCCGGGGAGCGCTAAAATTGAAGCGACATTGTGTGTCATTAAATTCCTCCACACCAATCAAGACTTTGCTGACACAAAGGCACTGCCAGTAATAGGAATAGTGTGTGCATGTGTGTTCTGAGAGTCCTGTAAAAGGTCAGAGATGGCACTGCAGTCTCTTGTCAGCATTAATAGTGAACAGTGGGCCAGGAAAAGAAGCGGTTGGTGGTATCTTTTTCATTTGGGTTCCCCTGGAAAATAGTAGGGGAATGAAGGCTGCGTTTAACAACTGTCTGCACAACACACCATGCGGGGAAGGAAGAGAAAGAAAGACAGCCAGTGGACAGAAGAAGAGGACATGCAGAGGGATGCTAAGAGAAGCAGAAAAGACAGACCATACTCAAGTTGTGAGTGTTGTTTGATGTGGGACAATGTGTATCTGAGTACGTGTGTCTTGCCAGGGCCAAAGCACAACCTCAGCAACTGACACTAGCCACTGCAACACAACACAGATGCCAGCATGCAGACAGACATGCTGAATGAGGGAATACAGAGGCTCTGGATCATGAACAGAGGGAGACTAAGGTTGACTAATCAGTCAGCCCAAAGCACACAACAATCGCAGTGAGTAGAAAGAGGACAGAGACTAGACACATGTGCTAGTGAGGTAATGAGCTTGAGCTGAAATGGGTTAACACAGAATTGTAAGTAGGAAAACAATACAGAAACATTAGCTGGGCAGCATGGAAATCACTAAACTTAAAGAGAAATACAGGAAGAGACTACTGTAGTGAAAGAGACAGGGAGAGACAGATGCAGCCGAGGTAGCAACACACTCATTCACTCTCCCCATTGGGTTCTCTTAGGTCTTTCTCTCTAGTTACAGTATAAATGATCAATTGGCCATCATTTTGCAAGGCTGCATGTTAATCATTCATCATAGTAACCATTATGTATGTAGAAGGCTGATAGCTGGCAAGCCAACCTATGTGATACAGAGGGCTCCCAATGGGACTCACTAGAATGGAGAACAAAGATAGATCATCCCATGAACATTAATCATACTAGCCTAGTTCTTTATACAAAGTGAAAAAATTAAGGGAGTTGAGGTAGTGTGTGTTCATTTAAACTTAATGTATGTGTGTTAGAATACAAAACGAAGATGAGGTCATATACAAACAGAAACATGTATTATGCCAATTACCATTCAAGTGCTAAATTACGAAAGTCCTCCCACACACTAGTGACCCCAAAACAAACATGATGCTCAGGTTAACCAGAAGCAGAAATAGACAGACAGCAGTTACAGTTGTACAAACACTAACTGCTTTCAACAAAGTACACACCATACTTACATTACAATACACACATTATTTATCAACTTGCTTCATAATGCACAAACCATTGCACGCAACTATAAACAACATCAACAGGTTTGTGCATCAGGTTAATGAGGAAAGCAGGGTATTTAGTGTCTCATGTCTAGTTTGTACCATAATGGGCAAACAATGAACAGTGAAAATGTAAATTTAAAACTGTAAGAGCAGGTTGAGAAGTTAAAATATATGTTTTAATACTTTACCCTAAAAAAATAAATTAGTGCTTATGTGCTTATGATTGTGCTACCTTTGGTTTAAGTATCATAGTCAACATGGTGAAAAGCAAGAAGCTGCCACTATTGTAAATATCGGGCTGTCTGAATTTGCAAAAAGAAGATCAGCATCCGAATTGTGCAATTGTGTGCGTGCTGTAGTGCGCCAATGCTGACAGAGAGCAGACAGAGAACACGACAGCGTTAACTGCAAGCATGGGGCCTGTCACCTGAAGACAAGGGAGGGAGGCGAGGGGGAAAAAGAGAAATAAGAATATGGCAGAAGAAAGATTAAGAGAAAAAAATGGAGAAAAGCAAACAGGAGATGGCAACACACCTGATCTACAGGCAAGCAAAGGTGAACAGGGAAAGGAGAGAAAAATACAGATATGGAAAAACACTCGGAGGGAGGAAAGGATAAAGACAACAGCAGGCCATCTGGTGTGTGCATGAGCGTATTTCAGTGTGTGTATGTGCATGTCGAGTGAATGGGCTCTTAGTTTGTTAGATGTATGTATATGAGCATTTATGGTATCCCACTCACATAGCCTCTGAAAGTATAGAAAGGTAGCTATTACTATACAGCAAGCGTAGGACATGGCTGCTTCGGCAATCCTGTATATAGAAGTACCAAGAGGGACTTGGTGTATTAGGACAACACACACACACACACACACACACACACTTCAAACAAATACACACTGCTCATGTTCCCTCGGGAAGCCACCTAAAATGGTTGACCTGTGTGTGGGTGTGTGTGTGTGTGTGTGTGTTTGTGTGTGTATTTTAGACGTTTATCGTCCAAGTGTCTGGGTAATACGGTAAACAGTAACAGCTGCAGTCAGTCCTAATTAAATACCTGTGCATCTGCTCCATGATCAGTCTTGCTTCTTGTATGTCTGTTGAGTTTGGTAAGTGGGTGGCTGTGTATTTCTGTGTGTGTGTGTGTGTGTGTGTGTGTGTGTGTGTGTGTGTGTGTGTGTGCATGCATGAGTGTGTTATAAGCAAACCTTTATGTCCTTATAAATAGTGTTGACATATACTCCTTTATAATTTTAGCCCTTGAATTGCTATATCAATGTGTAAGTAGTTCAAACATTAACCAATTGCATACTTTTAATGCAGCAACATGGAGGATATGGCTTGGGCGGCCTCTAGCTCAGCCAGAGAGAGCGTGCACCCCCTGTGGGCTGAGGCCTTTGCAACAGCACAGGTTCAAATCCAACCTGCAGCCCTTTGCTGCTTATCATCCCCCATCTCTCTCCCACCTTTCCTGTCTATCCAATCTATATCACTCTGGAATAAAAGGAAAAAGCCACCAAAAATTTTACAAAATAAAATAAAATAAAATAAAATATGTGGCCACAATGGGTATGACCTTCACTTTCAATCAAATTGGAGACATGCTGTAACTGTCTTCATAACTATCTATGACAGTGCGTGAAAGGGAAAGAAATAAGTGTGGCTATGAAGACACAGAAGAGGAAGAAGAGAAGAAGCCAGAAGGTCAAAACATGAATCACTTTTGGAACAAGATAAAGGGATGTTTGATGAAAGAAAAGCAGATGCTTCCGTCCGTTTCGATGAGGATGATGAAGATAGTAAAAGACCAAGCAGACAGAGACAGAGCTCTTTGTGTGTCATCAATAGAGGTCAATGACCAGTTTCTAAGCATGTCGGTCTGTTCTTATGTCTCCATTCAACTCATCACCTTCCCTTAGGCTACATTTCTAAATTGAGATTGGATGTCAAAAGTGTGTGTGTGTGTTTGTGTGCGCGCATGAGGAAAAGCATAAAAAATGTAAGCTTGTGTCACTACATCCTATGCAAACAGGCACAAAAAGCACATGAGAAGAGGCAGAAACACACACACACACACACACACACACACACACACACACACACACACACATCCAGCTTATCCGGCCTGGGAGGCAAACGGACAGTGGTACTTGACCCTGTTAAATATTTACTGCCACTGCTGTCATGAAGTGTCCCACACACTTAACTGCTGTCCATAATATCCTACTTTCCGTCTATCGTCCATCATCTCACAGAGTAAAGCAATACAACAAATGTATTGCCATTATTTATCCGCTCTGTGTACCCTTGTTTCCTGTATTTTTTAAACATTATTGGCACCCTGACCCTTGTCACCAAGCCTGTTTAATAGAAGCCTGTCTAAAGACAGACCTAATGAAGACCTCCGAACAGCTGATATCCATAGACTTTTGTATTTCCATGGTATACATAGGACGAGTGGAAACACTCAATTACACAGCTGACACAATCTATTGTTTGGATAATGGTAGAAGCAAGACATGCATGCATAAAGAAATGTCTTGTGTGTGTGTGTGTGTATGTGTGTGTGTGCAAGACAGACTTTGCCCCAGGGGTGACACTCGGGGCAATCGTTCTTGCCTCTGCATTGTGTTTAACCCCTGACCTTTCAGAGTGATACAGTGTGAGAGTGCAGAAAATGTCTAAAAGGAGAAAGGAAACAAAAAGGTATCTGCTTCAGGACATCATTGACTAAGATTTAAAAATGAAAGAGGAAAGACTGAAAGAATGTTTTTTGGATGCTATGGGAAGGCACTGTCTGTTGTTGCAATTCAGGTCAACACTGTCTGGAAGGCAAGAGTACCTGTGAGAGTTTGTGTCTATGTGAAAATGTTCTTTTTAAATTAGACAACAGTAGTGCAGCATTTGTTTTCCTTACAAAGTCGTTAATTCAGACTCAAAAACACTGAATGAAGCGTATCAGCTTTAAGCTAAATCTGTTTAACTGCATTTAAAAACAGTATTCTTGCTGGATGGGGAAAGAGAAAAAGTGCTCAGTACATGACGAGCAATTGATCAAATACTGTGTTGGCTTAAGATACTGCCTGGAAATGAATTGGACTACGGCCAAAACATATCTATCAAACTCTGGCAAACAGAAAAGTGAAAGTAGAAAATAATCACATTTTCATAGCTGGACAAGACAGGTTACAACACACCTGCTGTGTGTTTGGTTCATCTTTATGATGGAGTATGTGCTGTAAAGCAGCAATCTCCATAATGCAATGGAAACTGACAAAGGCTCCTGAAATGGGATACCCAATCTCTGATAATCTCCCTTTTGTGTTTAGGTCATCTGTATTGTGTCAACACAAGCTTAAGTGCTTGCTTGTGTGGTGTGTAGGGGGGTTGGGAGTTTTGGGAATCAATAGTGCTAAGACACATGCTAGGCTAGGTATTGGCTGGGATCATCAAACAAAGCACACTTGACTTCATGAATCTCCGCAAGTAACAAAATTGGCGCACTGTCCCACAAACCTTACCTGCATGGTTATGTGAGTGTTTTGTGTATGACTTTGCATGAACTCAAGACAGAGGTGATCCTTTGGTATTTCACATTATTCCCATTACAGAAGATAAAGGGCACTTATGGATCAAAGAAAGAACAATAAGAAGGTCCTAGTGTTTCAAAAACATATCTGCTATCAAGGGAGAAGCACTTTGCCCTATGAAGCCTCTCTCCCTCAAGTATTGGGGTCTTGAGAGCTTGTAGGGGGAGGAGGTAGGAAGTATGAAATATGGCGCATACTAGTTAGGCAGTTTGCCTTAGGGATGCTCTATATGGTTTTTATTCCCTCCTACGCTCCATTGTGGCATGTTGTGTGTCCTAGACCAGTCAATACTCCCACCACCCCCCTCCCCAGAGGTGAGCCCTTCTAAAACATGCATGAGTTTATGAGCTGGGAATGCGCCACTGGAGGCCTTTAGGGCTTTTTGAGGTGGTGGAATATCTAAAAGCTAAGTGAGACCATCTTTCTGGGATTAGGTCTAAGGGCTTTCCACTTCCACACTAATACTCTTTTACTGTTCCTGCACTTATCTCCTCCTTCTTTTACCTCTTTTTTCCCTGCTTCTTCCCAGAGAGACATATGACTCTATACATATAAATCAGTCCTAAAGCCTCAACCCTTGGGGCAGTTATATCCACAGATCCAGCCCGTTTAGTGTAATGAAAGAAACTCCAATGTCCATTTTACAAAGCTTAGATTTTAGTCACTCCATCAGAACTTTACAACCCAACATGTACTATGAAAGAAAATGTATTTTGAGCAAGAAACTCAGGCTCATCCCTTTTGATCTCACTTTTTAGAGCCATATGAGATTATTTAGATTTAAATGTATAAATGCTCAATCATCTCTGAAGCCAATTTGAAAAGGAAGATAAGGAAAACCAGGGGTGGGCAGGTGGAAGGAGAAGAAGGGAGATTTGGTGTTAATTAATATTTGATGAGCTCAAATGGCCTGTTGTGTGACCCAGCTGCTGAAGGCCACATGGGCTTTTAGTGAAGGGCAAAGTGCAGCAGAATAGAGTTGAAGCAATGAGGAGCTACAGAACACAAAGGGAGATAAACATTGGGGAAAAGTTTGCAAACAGCATACTATATATATATATATATATATATATATATATATATATATATACACATATTTTCTTTATAAAGTCAGGGTACATTTATTCTGTTCCTTATCAAAATTCACTTTTAAGGAGTACTTTGTTTACTTCCGACAATATACTCATTTTCCTTCCACTCACAGAGCAGGTCGGGATCAATGCATTGTCATGCCTAATGTGCAACATTTGCAATCCTTCATATTCAAAACTGGGTCTCGGTATCAGAGCATAGCTGACACAAATCACTGCTCAACAGTAAATGTAGAACAAAGAATGGGAAGAGAGAGGGGTAGATGGATGGATGCTGATGGAGGACAGGCCCCCCTGCTTACCAGCACATTAATCATTAACATGCAAAAACAGCAGGAATGAAGGCAGACAGGATGACGCTAAAGCCACAACAACTCTTTACACTTAGTTCCCAATCTCAAACATGATTAGCACCACTGAGGGGCAACAAGAGGCTTCTCTTATTCAAGACATAGATAGGAGTTGCATTTTTCTTTTCTAACTACTTCTCACTCCAGCTCATCAAAACCTTTTTCCAAAATGGCTTCCAATCTTACTTCCGCTGTCTCCACACATCTCTCCTCACCCCCCAGACTATTTGTTGCTGTTATAGCTTCTTCTGTTCTGCATTCCTCTATCCACCTCTCCCTCCTCTTTCTTCCATCAGAGACAATGATGCTTAGTGAATATTACACTCATCCATCCTTCTTTTAAGTGCCGCAATTATGGTTACCAGATGCACTTACAGCTTTTTAGGCCCATTGATTGGCCCAATCAATATGTCATCTTCGGAAAGTTTGGAGACACTACATTAGAGCTCCCAGACGCTCTTAAAGCTATAAGCAGTCATTTGTATGGAGATGGGTGCTAGCTCATTATGTTAATGGTCAACAGCAGGTGGGTTGGGCTGAGATCTAAATGCCTTGTGGTTGCTTCCGGTATTAAAAAGAAATTTAAATCCACGGGCTTTGTATGGTCCGCATGCTAAACATTATTTTCTCTTTTCGGCCCTTCTGAATTCTCACTGCTATTATTGTTATAAATGCCCTTTCAATATTTTTTGACATAGCCGTCATAAACTGTAGTTTTGATAATGAAAAACTACTGCATAGAACATGTCCATGTTGTTTGGTTCTATAATTTTGTGATAGAGTGCAACAAAACAGTGAGAAATACATACGTGCACCGCTTTGTGAGGTTCAGTCAGGGTTTAAGGTTTATTATTACACAAGGGTTGTTGTATTTTCTTGGCAAGAGATATAGGATTGAGAAACACAGGAAATGTCTAGTAACTTCTGCTAAAAAAAATATCACTTGATTTTGCACCTGGAGGCCCTAAACTGCCAGCCAAAAGGAAGTACCTGGACTGAGGCCATGATAATTGCAATGGCTTTACATTTTAAAACTTGGGAATAAAAAAATGATGATGACTTAAAGCATGATGCAAGTCAAACTTTTGTTTAAACGCATAATTGGTACGGAAACAACACTTTTAAGATTAATCGTATCTTTGTTTTCCACTCAAATGGCCTTTTGAATGGGAGAGCTAGAATCACTTCTACGATAGCATCAAAATCAACATTTTTAAAACACTAAGAAGGCTCGACACAACATGAAACCTTGCTTGAAGTATCTACACATTAACGCAAGCATTGAAAACATTGTTTGTGTACAGAGAGTCTACTAAAAAGATGTTGGATGACTCTCTTTAGCAATTGATTACGCTATCCGCCATCTGGTCAGTCAAAAATAGTTGATCTCTGAATGTGAATGAATAGACTCTGTAGGAGGAAATGTCATTTTTATATGAGGCTCCTTTTTCATTTACAAGGTCAATATTGTTTTATACAAACTCAAGAAGAATTATCCGTGCATTTATATGGAACTAAGCTATAGGAACTTTCCATCTTAACTCTCCTCCCTGGTACGTTGCATTCGGAGTTCTACACTTTTTGACGTCAGCATGTCCGCAACTGGAAACACGGACAGCTGTCAAGTGAGTCGTTCAAAAGCGTTCTCTTTAGTTAACTTTTTGTAAACAAACAATGTTCTCAATGCTCATGTTCATGTGTAGAGCCCCTGGTGTTTCATGCCCCAAAGTTTCATGTTATGTTGAGCCTTTTCAGTGTTTTAAAAATAGTGATTTTGATCCGATCATAGTAGTGCCCCTAGCTCTCCCATTCAACAGGCCATTTGACCAAAAACAAAAATGCGACAAATCTTAAAAGTTCCTGACCTAATTAGGCTTTTAAACAAAAATCCGACTCAGGTACATTCACAAAAACACCCTAGATTGCATTTTGGCAAGAGTTACGCTTTAACAATTCAGCTTAAGGAACTCTTGCTTCTTCAGAGAAAGGTTTGTGTCACAATTCTGACAATTTTTTTCCTTTTCCTGTTTTTACAAGTGGATTGGAAAAGCAAGTGTAGCATCCTCAACTTGCCTCTCCACCCTTTAGGAAAATCATATAGACTCGAGCATGTTTTCACAAAATGTTAAAAGGTTTTTATTGTTATGAAAGAAAGGGCCATCAGCCATAAGTCATTAAAAGTGATAGGGGGTGTTGTTGGACCAGGGAGGATGCCTTGTTCCACAACTTAAGGACAAGTTACTATAAACGCTCTGCACAATGAAACCCCACACATCGTTTTGTAATTCACAAATTTGGAATCAGAGCCTTTGTCCTCCTAATGCCAGTCTCTGCTGTCGAGCACTTGCACAATGCTACAGCACAGATAAGCTCTGATTGCTTTACTATCTTCTTACTGGCCGCCAAGCTAATCTGGCATGTCAGGCACGCAATCAGGCTGAAGCAGGTGACATATCACTGAATGAATGAACAATGGGATGGAGCTTCGGTCTCAGATAAGAAAATTAATATTGATTGCACATGCATGTCAGACAGATTGTGTCCATTAGAAGTTGCATAGCTGTGCTCAGTCACTGGTAAAATGCCTTGGCTAAGGGCAGAGTGAAGGAGGAGGAAAAGACCAAAAGTTCAGAATTTTATTCAAGATGATGTTTTAGTTTGAAGTGTTTATTATGAAGTGAGTTCTAAAACTAAGTTTTTTAAATGTCATGTCTGTTCAGCATTTTAAAATGGATTATTTCTATTAATGTCCCTGTACTACATGTGCAAATTGTAAATACAAAAAAGCAGTCCTGTGCTGCTTACACTGTGAACTAAAAGTTCAATTGGAAAAGTATTCAGTCATCTGCCGACTCATTTGCTTCACTGAGAATAAGGTTACATAAAAAGGTTCCATCCATTTCCCCAGCAGTCAGGTTTGCACACTACATTTATAGCGGTGGATATCCCCAGTCACCTATTTGCAGATAAGGCATAAAAGCACTTGCACACTCAGTCTGGATAGTGTAAGTAACACCCAAATATAGATCTGTGTTTATGAGTGTGCATGTTTATGTGTGAGTGAGAGTGATAGACAGACAGACAGAAAGTACTAAGAACTATAACTGTGGGAGTGTTTTACAAGCTCAAAGCCTTGTGCCTGCTCCTCTAATTCAGCACACACATTGCACTTTGAGCAGATCAATGATCCCATTGTGCCCCCACACAAACACACGCACACACTTCTCCTCATTTCGTACTATCTTCATTCCTGCTCTGTTTCTTGTATATACGTGCTCTCCAACCGTCCCCCCACCCTTGTTCTTTCCATCGCTCCTTCTCTCTGAAGCCCTGAGCAATTACTTATCAAGACTCTTGAGAAGAGCAACGGAAAGAGAGCGGAGGGAGCTAGTGAGGAGGGAGAGAAGGACAGATGAAAATAGAGAAGATGGATGTGGAGCAAGGGTGAATGAAAATTGTCTGTCACTAAATGCAAGAGCCTGCAGCTCAAAACATCTGCTCTTTAATGACCAGGGTCAAGGTGCCAAGAAGTGTGTGTCTCTCATGTTTGCGAGCTAATGGGCAGGTGTATGTGTGTAAGTGTGTGTGTATGTGTGTGTGTGTGTGCGCGCGCGCGCATGTACGTCTGCGAGGGAGGTGGGTCACAGCAGTATGACACAACATCACTTACTCATTTGGGAGGGTAATGTGTGTGTTACAGCTGGGACGAACATGCTCTCAACACAACACAAACAAGGCACTTCTGGAAAACAGAAAACTCCAATCGACCAGCTGTAGCCCTCTTACTTCAAGATAACACACACACACACACACACACACACACAAACAATAGTAATTAAATAGCCACAATATACTGGAGGGGAGTTATAGCAGTGGATACAAGTAAATTTAATGTACGTGTATGATGTGTATGATGTGTGTGCAGTGGTCCGAGCCTTCACTAAGCTCTCAGGTTGATCCATTTAAAACACAATGGAGGATTACATTGTCATCTGGCTGCTGGCTTCCGCCTGCACAGAAAAACATTAAGGCTTTAATACTACCTTGGCACACAGTGTGTATGTGTCGAAGGGAGTGTGTGTTTTCATATTTAATGCAGGCAATACAAGTTACAGCATTGCAACTTGTACACAACTGTGCATCTATCAATGTGTGCATGTGTGTTTCTGCGTGTGCAGGAGGCTCTGGCCTTCCATCGTGAGGGCATGTTGGGGGGATAAGGCCCCTCTCCACTGTGAAGTGGTTGTGAATTGGTTTTGGCTCTGGGCTAAATCTCCTCACAGACACCTCTTCGTTTTCTCCACAAGACCAGAAAAGAGACTGCTTTCACTCAAGCCTCACACAACAAATCCAATTCACTGTGATTTGAGCCAGCCCTTGGCCAAAATGCAGGTGTGAATGAGCACGCACACACACACACACACACACATACACACACACACAGAGTTACAGTCGGTCTATCCAGCAGTATTTAGGCCCATGAATAAACCAGTGCTTATTGGTAATTAAACACTGTGCTTTGTAGCGGTATCCAGAATGCTGTAAAGCACTCCACCTCCCCACCACATACACACCCACCCCACCTCCATTGGCAGAGTGCCGTCCCCGCCTCTCTTCTTTTTATTCCTTTCAGGGGGCCGCAGGTGGCACAATTGGCACTAATGTGTTCTAATTGTTGGCAGCGCTGCCCGGGTAAAGATATATAGCGGGGAGCAGGAGCTTGGCTGACGTACAGCAGGAGATGGAGGGAGAGAATGTAAGGCGGAGAAGGGGGAGGTTTAAAATAAATTGGAGAAAAGAATCAGGAATCTATGGACAAGGAAGAAAGAAATAAAGAAAAAAAAGGAAGGAAGGAAGGAAGGAAGGAAGGAAGGGATTAAAGCAACAAGCAAATTAAACATGCCAAGGACAGAATTTAAGGGGAAAAGGTGGTGACGTGGCACAAATAATGTCATGAAAAGGAATAGCAGAATTATAAATTAACGGCATAGAAGAGTGGGAGGAATCAAAGCCAATAGAGGATACTGTTCCTGTCGTGTCCAAATGTTTTCTTTGCTGCTGTTGTTTTCCAGGCAGCTTGGAGAGAGGCTCCCCTGGGTTAAGACTAAGCTATAACTGCAGCAGAGACAGAAACAGCATGAACTGCTGGCTTCATGTACTAACAGAGAGGCTAGACACAAGCCTGGATTGCTGCGTTTCAGACCATACAAACCCCTAGGGTTTTCCAATTCACTCAATGTAGGCGATATAGAAATGTTGAGGAGAGAGGAGTGGAGTATGGCGAGTGTAGAACCTAAGCCCAGTGAGTTTATACTGAAGTGTAAATAATCAATTGAAATGTTGTTTTTCTCCAATACTGATCCATAGAATTTAACAGAACTCCATGGAATCAGACGATTTTTTTACGGTAAGTTAGCTACACTAAATCAACAAGTAATATTTTCCTTCTTTTAAAAAGATATTACCATGTTTATCATATAAAAGAGCTGTTAGGTGTTGGAGTTCATAATAATACATCAAATCCAAGTCAAAAAGTTTCACTCCAAGTCTGTATTTACAGTCTTCATTTCAATGTGGCACCAAAAAAATGATGTACAATTCCATCAAACCCATGACAATGCCATAAAATAAAATGAATCATGATTTATTGAGATTTAATCCAAGTGGCATCTATAGTGTATGTGGGTGTGTAAGTATGTGAGAATGACTCAGCAGCTCTCCCATGGTGCAATGGCACCTGTTCTTCATTGCTCATCGACAGGTGTTGCCATCCCCCCTGAATGTTGTTAACGTGGGCTAAATCAGATGGAAAGGCAGAATGACAGCCGCTGAGCATACGTCGACGCCGTGGAACACTGAGAAGCCAGAAATAGTCTTTTTAGACGATAAGGTGAGCTCTAGGGATGTCACTATAGTGGCAGATGTACAGTACTTCACAATATTTCAACTTCTACACTTAAACAATAATACCGGGCACTGAGATAGGGCTTTGTGAATTTTATTTTTCATTGGGTAAAGCTACATTGCTGGCTATGCAGTATGCTCTTCAGAGTAACAGGAAAGACGGGAGCAGACAATCCACTTAGACCCCTCTGGAAGCCAAATATATGTTAAGGAAAGCCCTATTTGAATATGTAAGGGTCTGATACCCATCTAGTGATCAACCTGTGTGTACATGCAGTATGTGTGGCTGGGTGTTGGTCTTATCTCAAAAGGCAGATAGGCAAGTGAGAGGGCCTGCTTCACACAAAGCCACATTGATAGACACACACCCAAACATGGTTACCACACACAAACACACACACACACACACACACAATGTTACCTGCCGTGTTGTATATATGCATCCATACAGACTTACATGCATACACAAACTCGCTCTCAGTCTCACCCTCCCTCCAGTGGCTGCATAAAGCTGTTGGATCATCTCCATGCAGGTAGAAACTTTGAAAGGAGGCAAAATACACCGGAAGGAGAAAACAGTCTACACTGCAAGGCGCTGGTGCTGCTGCATTACCATAGCAATGGTGAGGAGAGCATAAAGTGTTGGAGTCAGAGTCTCAAGGTTACTTAATCTATTCATTTTTTATTAATAACACTACCTTATGAAAGGAATATTACATCCCTTGGAAGTATGATGAAATTACATATACAATCTTTCCAGCCAGTTTACTTGTGCAGTGAACGCAAAGAACCTGCCATCAAAGTTAAGACAATGAAATAAACTGCACATGTCTTGGTTTCATTAACCAAGACTGGTTGATGATGCCGGATTTCAGAGAATTACATTGGCATTCTATTTCTGGCTTGGCCTATTTATATGGGACAAGATTGGTCAAAACAACAGGTGTGTTTCCTCCTTGGAATAGACAGAACTGCAAGTGGAAGGAGAGAAAGAGAGCGAGCTAGAAACACAGATGAACATAGTTTGAGGAGGATGCAAACAGGGATGTTAGTTTTTACATGATGCCAGGAAACTGAATGGGACAGCTTTCTATGGTTCCCATCTTTCTCCCAGGTGTTTGTGTCAGAGGTGAAGCAGCAGGTGAGTGACTGGCACTGTACTGATGTCTGTGGAGGCAGGGACAAGGAATCTTGGTAGGACTTGAGTTTTACACCTGATCCATCTCTGGACACACATGTGGCCTACTGGAGCTGATGACAATGATGGGAAAGCAGATGTGTGCTGCCTCTCTGGAGATACTCCTTGTGCAAGTGTATGTCCCTCAGATTCAATTTATTTTTTATTCAAGTAATATATGCATGCTCACGCAATGCCACAATTAACAAATGACGCAATGGATAAATCAGTCAGTCATATTTATGCACATAAAGGCTGCAGTGGATAGCAGTAGAAACTTGTTATGTTCATCCCTTACAGCTTACTGTCTTCCAATCTGTTAGCACTTAGTGCAGAGGCATGCTAACACACTGTTATGGTAGCAAGGTGTTTTACACAGACCTCGGGTTGCCTTTGTATAATAAAGAAATGATTTTCACACGTTCACACATTTACATGTGTTGCATATAAAGCATATTCATACAAATGTTTAAGCCACCAGCATGTTATAATTATCATCTTAAAAACATGAAAAAGAAACATGGCAAGATGCACTATATTCCCTTCCATTTTAAATAATTAGGTTATTAATGTTTAATAATAAAACAGAGCTGAAGAATAATATGTTAAATAGGTTACAGCATAAAGATGACTTTGATGTAAAAGGCAGAAAGGCAAGGGCTACATATCAGAAAATAGCTTTTCTTTTCCGTTTTGGCTACTACAGCTCAGTCTCCACCTTTCTTCCTCCTCTCAGTGACATGCTGTTTGTCTGTCCTCTCCCTCTTTTCCTGACTACACAAGTTATTGTTTTCATCAACTTCTCTCTCTCTCTCTCTTTCTCTCTCTCTCCCTCAGGTCTCTTCCATCTGTAGTGCAGATGAGGCCAGACTATCATGTTCTGTGTTTTTATGTCTGTGCTCTGTAGTCTCCGGTCTGCACTACAGTGTTCTCTACAGCAGCCACTACCTCTGCAGTGCTACAGCATTCATTGACCCCTGACAGAAGCACTGCAGTGCTAGCAGAACCCTTTCCGCAATAAACCCCTGACATTAAAGCGATGATGTTACCCCAAGAGGAATAAAACAAGATTAAACTGCCTCTGCTGTAATACATTTAGACTTCTGGCCAAATAAGTGTGGCAAATTAAATTAAGTTTTCAGAGCTGGAAGGAAACTGAGCATTTCATACATTTTGACTAAGACCAAACTAAACTTGCTGGAATCTTACACCAGGACTGGAAAAATGCAAAATTATTTTGAATGTCTCCAAGAAGTAATGACAAGTCTAATTTGCCAACAATGGGACCCCATCTTCTGAGACCAGTAACGCAGTCCCGCTGGCCGTGGTGCCGCTGATGCTAATCTGATGGGCTTCCCTTGTCACTGTCCATGGTGCTAAACTGACTGGGAAACTGGGAAAATGTACGGCAGCCCTGCCTCCACCATCAGGGTTACTGCCATGAAATAATTAGATACATATAACCTATGCATGCTGTGTGTGCCTGGTTGCACAGTCTGAATGCAATCTTTATTTTATACAGTAGACAACACAATCTACTTCTATCGAGTCCACCTTGTGTTTTACACAGAATCATTTAAAGTGTAGCAACACGGTTCACTTGGTTGTTTCCTTCATTAATCAGTCAAACTATCAGCTGTAACCAGGCCCAGTTGTAATTTACAGCATATCCTCTTTGGTTACTAATGTTTTCTTAGACTCTGTCTTGTTTTCCTTTATGTGGATGAAACCTTGCCTCCTCACTAAAGAACCGATTTAATAAACTAAGTTTAAACACACTCTCTCATGAAGCCACATACACTAAAAAAAACTACATTTATAACGTGAAAACAAACAGATGTTTTTAGCAGTCACATTTTTAAAGATATTTTTGGCCTAATTAAGCAAATGTTGGCAGTGGCGCATCAGAGCATAAACCACTAAGACAGGCAATTTCATTGCTCTCTCCTCTCTTCTATAAACTATTAATTGATCTCCGGGGAGCCTTTCTGTTTAATCTGTTCAGAAGTATAGAGAAGACTGCACCACAACCTTTAACAGAGAGTTGGGAACACCCCCATCGGTAAAGAGCTGCTAGTGTTGACCGGGTCTGAAAAACCTCAACGTTGTCTCAGCACTGCTTAATGACGTCACATTGTCATATTTGTTGGATCTAACGCCAAAGTTGTCAAAGCACAATGAGTATATGTGATCTCTTCAAACTTCAGAAGGAAGCCCTAACTGGGAGAAAAATGAATTCCAAGGAAGATCAAAACATTTTCTGTTCACATCATGACCAGAAAAGCCTTGCTAAGTCAAACCATTCTGTCATAATTTAATATGTTCAAAATCTAGTTACAAAAACAAACCAACCGCCATTACAACTTCAACCAATTTGGCTGAGAATTCTGCCCATTTAAAATTCCGATGTCTCTCCATTTATGAATGATAAATAAGGACTGGGAGGTTATCATCAGTGCTTCCTGGTCCCTGTGTGTCCATGAGTGTTAATTATTACATTATTAATGATGTTACAGTATACCATCTTTTAAATGTAGCCATGTTTTATAAATACCTAATTAATGGTACACTTATTCACTATAGTCATTTGTAATTTGATCAGAGATGTGTCTATCTGTGAGTTGATATTAGAGGTTTATACTTCTGTCTTAAGTTGTATGTGAGTGTGCACACAACCCTATTTTATACAGTCTATGGTCTAAGAGTTCTCAGAATCAGCAGCAGAGGTAGGAAGTAAACCAAGTCTATCTGCTAAGAGATTCTCATTATGTGCAGGCCTGGAGGTACACAAATTAGCCTGCCACCATTACTCAACTGTCACAAGTAACAGAAAAGTGACACACCATACATCATAACAGAAACTCAAACAAACCCAACCAACGGACACATGTAAAACCTCTTTTATTCTCTGTTTTATTCTCTCAGCTCATGTGCTTTGACTCGCCAGAGGATGCATACGTAAACACTTAAATTTAAACAAACACTCAAATTCTGTCTCCCTCTCACTTTATGAGGTTCCTTTTCCAGCAAAACCAGAGAAATCAGTTCTAATATTAAGGGGAAGCGGTGAAGGTGCCATGATGTAACAAGCTGTAAACAAATTCAGTGGAACAATCACTGTTTGTCTGAACATGACGGAAAGTAGGCAGAGTTGGAGACCACAGGAGAGGATGCAACTTTCCATCAGACAAACAGCGAGGGATAGTGTGTGGATGTGTGTGTGTGTGTGTGTAAGAAGGAGGAAGAATAAGAAAAGGTTTGGTAGCACCTGTATTAATTTTAACGGTTTTGACAACATAGTGGATTCACTCAGAGGTGACGTGAATTTAAGATGAGGTTAAGTTAAATTTGATACATTTTGAGTCCAATTTTTACCAGTGACCAATTGCAAAACAGCTTAACAGTGTTGACCTCTGATGTAACAGACAGTAGTAGTGAGTCAAAAATGAAGTAAGCTATTACAGTATTCAATGTTGTAAGATATCACCAAGCCAACTTCCCATCAAATTGCGTTGTAAGGACAATAACGTTTACGAAGCACAACTCTTACTCTGTGTCCGACCATCTGATTTAATCTCTGCTCTGCCTTAAGGAGAGCCACGTCAATATTGCTTTTAGTTTCATAATAATTTCACCACAAATTTAACAAAAAAACAGTGTGTGTATTTTATTTCTAAAATTATATGTATTAACAACAATAAAAATACATGCTCCTCAGTTACCATCATGGAATAGTCAACGCTGTCTTTGCTAAAGAGGTGTTGCACCTAAACAGTACATGATCAGGCAAGTTTATGATTCCTCATCATCTACCATGAGACACATGCACACATACAACAGCGATAAACAACGGAAGAAGAATCCCCATAGAGTACAAAGGGTAATCTGGCCTGTGTGCTTGTGTGTGTGCACAAGCACACATGTGTTACTATCCGTTAACATCATGGACATCCTTCACAACAAGCAGCTGAATAATTCAACACTACAAAATAAAGGAACATCCTCGCGCATGCTGAAGAATAAATGTTGCATAAATGTTGAACGAGAATATGATGAACTAAAACAACTTTTCTGTGTCCATGCATGTATGCTTGTGGATCTACCATACCTTCTAATGTGTATACAAAACTATTTTATAGAATAAAGCTTTTTTATTTCCCCTGTTGAGTTACAGCACAAAGCAGCTCAGAGTTGGGCCAAACAATATTCTGTAACAACAATAGCAGTGGCCTTGATACTTAAATGTAGAGAGGCATTTCTTATTTAGTAAACACTCAGAGATAGAGAGGAGAGAGTTATGACAGAATCAGAGAACATTCAAATGGGAAAAGAAAAAAGAAAAGTACACAAGAGATGATTGTAAATGAAAAGACAAAGGCAAAAGCAAACACACACACACATACACACACACACGAAGATGGAGATGTAGCATATGTCCCCAGTAGTGCCAGCCGGGGACATCTGGTGCCAAAACTCCACAGGTCAAACCAAGTGACATGCTCCCTGGGGCGTTGGCGACGGTGTGTGTGCATTTTTGTCTGTGTGCCAACTGATTAAAATGGTCATTATGTTTAGTATATAGTATACATATTATAAGGCACATAAAAACACACACAGATGCACAGACAATAACTCACAAAAACCCACTGTCATCAAATATTCTATAGTACATGTGAATTCAAAGTGCGTTGTGAACAGAGAAAGAGCCAGAAAAAGTGTGTGTGTGTGTGTGTGAGTGTTCAATTTGCTGTGTTGTGTATGATAGAACACACATGTCCACCAGAGGGGTGACAGGAGCGGTAGAGAGATTAATTCTGAAGTCTAAACTTCCTGACCAGTGTGTTGACTGAAGTTGAAGACCTTGCTAGAGTAGGAAGTAATTAACTAATCTATGGATCAGAACTGAAGGTCAGATGTCGAGAGAGTATCACACTGAAACTAGCTCTTCTAGTTAAATAACAGCTTTAGACTAAGGACAAAGACTCCCTGTAGGTCCCGTAGGACAGTAAGTACTCAAGCAGTTGTAATTTATGGAGACAACACACATGCTGCCCCTGCATTAAAAAGGACCAGATTTCACCACAGACATTATTAAATTCCAAACAAATGACAATGATTGTTATCCCTCACTTTTATAACAAAAAAACTCTCCAGGTGTTTTTTATAATACTAAACCACTCTACTATTATAAATCTCAGCCTACTGGAATTGAACAGCTTATTATGCTAATAAACAGTCAATCACCACAAAAGCTCCAAGATGTAACATGAATCTTCAATGTAGTTATGCTGCTGAGAAGTACTGAGGTAAAACAGTGCTAGTCAAGCTGTGGAGTTTACTACATAATTAGCATTGGCTCACAGCTTCCAGTTCAAACAGACAAACACAGAAACAGTGATATGATTGTTATAGTGGTTGTCCAGCATTGCTCATTAGGTTGAAGAGAAATCCACTGACAGGTCCCAATCAAGGTGTGTGTGTGTGTGTGTGTGTGTGTGTGTGTGTGTGTCAGTTACAGTTGTATTTGTGTTTCAACAAAAGTTTGTGTGCTCATTAGACTGCCTGTAGAGGAAAGCCAGTGGCCAGAAATGCACAGACACAGAGAGAGAGAGCAATTAGACCAAAACACAAGGAAAGATACAGTTAAACTACCAACAGCCAAACAAACTGAACGAAAAGGGCAACGTCCAACTCTTGTCCTGACCATCATGAGCAAAGCATTCAGCAGCCAGTCCTTTTTCTCATTAGTGAGCAAAGCAGAATGTCTGCTTAAGAAAGAGGGAAAATAAATAGAGAAAGAAAGACCAGAGAAGACAAAATTAAGAGACAATCTTTTACAATACCAGTCCAGATTTTCACCTCTTCATAGACACAGGGGTATGGGTTTGCAGATTTCATATAATTTCCTTTTTATGGCATTTCCTGTTACACCGAGTATAGAGCCAGACAAAGTGTAAGGGACAGCACTGACACACACTAAATGTGGGTGTTTGAACAGGGTAATCAAGGAGAAAAGTCTGAGTCATCTGAGTCACCAAACTATTGTCGGTCACCCTGAGGTGAAGCCAGATGCAGTGAATGGTTGTTATGGTTTGGGGTTTAGATCTCACAAAGATTACCAATTGAGGATATTACAATGTCAATATGTAAAATAGTGAATTCTCAATATGTGGTCAAAAAATTCCTCAAAGTTATTTTTCAAGCTATTGCATTTATGCTTTACAATAATGAGAACAATGTAATATTTGTAGCTGAGAATTGTGTTGAAATGTAATTCTTTGGAACGACATTATTTTAAAGTATACCTTCACAACCTTACACACGACAATTTGTATTAAAAGTTAAAGTCCAATGTCATCCTCATTAAAAATGTCTATCCTAATTTCAACCATAACCAAATAAATTAAATGTGGTCAATTTCTTTAAATGACAGATATTTGTGAATAAAAAGGTGACTTCTTTGAAACACAAATTCCAATAGAGTGAGGCTTCTGAAGTTTTCCTTTCTCACTTAGTTAACAAAATACAGAAGCCTACAAGAAAAATAACAAAGGTTTACAACCCACAACTCAAAACAAGACTAATTAGGTGTATTAGTCTGTATTGAGTGATCTAAAGAGGGGATAATGCTAACAGTTTATTAGTTCTGGTATCAGGCTTAAACTGTATGATGATTAGATTAAAAATAATCTTTAATTATGTAACCAACAGGATAAGTACACTGTGGACATGTTAATGATATGGTGAACAGACGGCACCATTGTCATTTCTGTCACTGAAAGATAGAGACAGAGGGTAAGAGAAAGGAGAAAGAAAAGGAGAGAGCAGGAAGAATGTGTGTGTGTGTGTGTGTTTGTGTGTGTGTGTGTGTGCGTGTGTGTCTGTGTGTACGTGTGTGTGTCCACGCATCCTTGTGGGTTAGAGGCAGTAAGCACATTTGCTGAACCCATCATTAAGTTCTCTCCCCTTGTGGTTGGTGTCAGGGTCTAGACAGGGAGACAAAGCCCAGCCTTTCCTCCACATTGTACCCAGGGGAGAGGGCAGGGGCCTGGGAGAGAGCTGGGGTGGGACAGCATGTCCTGGGTGACAGACAGGCAGCAGGGATGGAGGGAGGGAGGGAGAGAAGCCAAGAGAGGGAAGGAAGAATGGATGGGAATATGTTTGGGGGACAGAGATGAAACTACTGTATGTTATTAAGAACCAGAGAAGAAGGGGTGCGCACTTGGCAAGCTGGTGTAAGGGGGGTAATTAGTGAGAGAGACACACGTGTCCCTCATTGAGGTAGTCCCTTGGGTGGCGAACAGCTCAAACCGTAGCCAGCTGCAGGTATAAGGGCCTCGGGTTTTTGCATGTGAGTGCAGGTGCCAGTGTACAGCTGTACTTTTACCCTTTGCACTCTGACTCATTAATTCTTATGCTTCATTAGAGTGTTTACTAACACACATACAAAAAGAAATACAAACCTCTATTGGATACCAGCTGCCTTAATGGTGTCACTTGCTGTCTGGACATCATAGCCAGCATTGACACGTATTAATTTAACAGTATTTTGTTTGTGTGTGTGTGTGTGTGTGTGTGTACATTCTAATAGAGTAGATTGACCAAACTTCCAAAATATGCTTATAATGCTTGCTGAATATGTTTGGGTAATGTAATTGCTGAATTGTCTGAATTACATTTACTGGCAACATTTCTTTTCAAACAAAGGAAAGTTTAGTTTTGGTTTTAAATATTAAAAAGTCAGCATGTCCAGTCTTGTGTTTCACCAAGACCATCATCTTTCTTTAACAAGTTTGAGTTGACATAACCTTAAAAATGTTTATCATACTTTCATTGCCAGGTAGTAATAAAAAACATGAAACACAATACATTTTACATAAGCAGTTTGCAGACACTTTTTATTTCCTTTATGTTGATAAAACATAACCAAGGCAGTGTCACAATCGGGGCCCGGCAGGCAGCATGACATTTCCTTCTAAACAAATTTGTAAATGCAAGTGAGTTGTACTGTATATGAACATAATTTTTAGGAAGCCACAAGATGGTAAAAATGGGTCTCTAGTGGATCCGGTTGGCTCGTGCTGTGCTACAACAGGGAAAACAGACAGACGCCTGAAAAGACGGAAGGAAAAGAAAGAATGTAGAAAGAGAGCTGGGGGAAGGGGAGATGCTAGGTTTAACAACAGCTGTTGGGATTACTGTTTAATAAAAGCCGTCATAAGCATGCACTCCCTCATGCCCCCCTACAGAGCAGACCAAAAGGCATTGCTGTGCGGAGCCCAATAACCTAACATCACAGTCAGCCCATTACCCCTAGGGACACGACGCCAGGCACCTCATACCACAATGCCAAGCCCCCGGATCTCCCACCAGGCCTGCCATGCCTCTAGGCACACCGTATGTGTTTGTGTGGGTTTTATTATCTGCCTATGCATATGTGTATACGGTGCATGAGTAAGCTATGGACCTCTTAAAGAAAGTGCATGTAGAATGGGTCTTTTTTACAGCTGTGTGAGCCAGTGTTGCAAGAGTGTAAGCTAGAAAGACATTTGTATCTGGATGTGTGTGTGGCTGAGTGAAAATGTGTGTCTCTCACGGTTTGAAGAGGGAGGGGGAATTCATCAGATAAGCTACCTCATTTGGGCCGCTTCAGGAGGAGTGAAAAGAGCTGTGGGAAGGCTTTCATCTCTGAGATGGAAAAAAGTGACAGAATCGAGATGGAGTGAGTGTGAAAGAGGATGAGAAGGCGGGAGAGGGTGAAGAAAGGGGGGTGAAAAGAGGAACAGAGTGAGATAAAGAATGAAAGAGATAATCCAAGAGGATGTTTACCTTGGTCATGCTGGCAGAGGACAAAAGAGGCCACTAATATGTACTGCCCCCTATAGGGCCACAGGATATTGACTAGTAAAAAGAAAGGTTTATTGAAAAAACATTAAGGTAAAAGTGTACAAGGTCTCTCTCTCTCTCTCTCTCTAACACACACACACACACACACACACACACACACACACACACACACACACACACACAGAGAGAGCTTAATTAAACATGAGCAACGCAAGTGTTGTATGTCTGGATATATGAGTGTGTTACTGAGCATTCATCTCGTCTTCATGGAAAGCACAAGGAGTCCATTTGCAAGTCAAATTCTGCATTTAATGACACAGGAAATCATCTGAATTTGTTGAAAGCCAGCATGGAGTGGAAAGGAGCTTGTTCCAATTTCAGATCAAAAATGCATAAAATTGCCACCTCTATTTGCCTGCAAACAGAGCTTTGAGTGCTACTGATTTTAAATGACAGGATGTATCCAGGTGGACGCATAGCAGACAGATAGCTGGGGGCTCCCTAGGTCCAATGCCAGACTCTATATATGATAAAGACAATACAAGACAGTGTTGAAATAGTATAACTCTATATGTTATTGGAAAAACACTATTGCTTGGTGTAAATTGGTGTTGTTTAAGTGAGCTTGTCTCTTTATTTGCATGTATCTAGTGGAACCTACAGTGTCTTGATAGCTTGCCTGTGTGGATGCCATTGCTTACAGTATATGTGTGTGTGGTGCTTATGCATGTATTGTTGTGTCTGTCATCTGGAGATATGCTTAAATCAGAATAATTGGACTTTAATTCATCATGCTTGCTCTGAAAATGATGACCATCAAATATATACAGTCTCCAACACTTTACCATATACTTGGATAGGATCTTGTGTGATTAGAAACTGTAAATTCAGATTAAATCTAACAAGGTAGCATAAAGCAGAGCCAAGCTCAATTCTCAAAGAGGTTAGAGACATTGACGATCCAATTAATAAGTAGTATGTTGCAGCAACAACCACAGTTGTTAAAATGCTCCTCCATGGCAACACTCATGTCCAAGCATGCTGTTGCCATGTGAGTGCCATCCAAAAAAAACTGTGTTTAAATGAAAGAAAGGAAGAGTGAGAGATATGAGGGAGAGAGCAAAAAAGAGGAAGGCAGTATGTTTGCAGTAGTCTGCATCCATCATGCTAATTGGAAATAAACAGGAGCTCATTGTTAGAAGAGCATTAAATCAACCTCTAATCAAGTCTCGGCGTAGAATAGTTAATCTGTGTGTGTGTGTGTGTGTGTGTGTGTACCTCTTATATTAGCACAAAGGGGGCTAATTGCGAATGATCTAACTGATGAGTAACCGGACAGGACTTCTCTATCCTTATATTTATCTAAACCTGCATGTGTGTTACTGACCTTTAATTAATTTCTAATTGGCAAGACACACATGTTTCAAACCTACTGTCTGATTGAGATGGAAAAAGAACAGTAATATAAGAGAAATACAGAATGCCTTGACAATAAAAGAAATGGACTAAATGTAAGGAACAAAAAGTAGCAAAGCAGATGTCAAGGACATGAAAGGGTTTGAACATAAGGACACAGTTTTATTCAGAATTATGTCTGGCCTTATAGATCTGCATTAGGTTATCTTTAGGTATTTTATTCCTTACCATGTATTTAGTCATGATTTGCACAATTCTTGCATTTGTGGCACTTACTTTATACTTTAAAAGCACAAAATAGATGCTACAATACAGTAGGAAGAAAGCCAGACGAGCATTGATGCATACAGACAGGGGCCACAGACCAGAGAGGCAGAGAGAGAAGCAGAGTTGTTGATCTCATTAAGATTAATACAGTCCGACAGGAAAGCAACCACAGAGGAAGAGAGGAATAGAAACAAAGAGGTGTAGCTTTAATGGGATCAATAGATCGGGCATCAGTGCAGGGTCAGTGGCTGTGTCCATGGTGACCCATCTCTCACTGGCTGAATGACTCACATCAGGAATCCTCTTACTCGCATCTCCCCATTTCCTCCTTTCTCATCATCCCCTCCCTTAGTTCAGCCAGCCTTTTCTGGTAGTTTAACAAATGTAGTGCCTTGTAATTCACCTTGATCTCCTATTTAGTCTTATTCTCCCTCCAATCTCTTCCTGCTCCCCCTCTTCTGTCCCAGTGACTCATCTTCTCTCCCTGTTCAAGTATTTTGTAACCTAACCCTTTTTTAATGAAGCACTGTATTGAAACAACACTGACAACAAATTAAAAAGGTACACTAAATTGGTTTAGTTGTTAAGATGTCAGACACAAGCACACTAGGATCATAATACTAAAAGGGGGAAAATGTAATACAGGAGGATAGTACAATTACAGCTTATGCAATTTTTTTGCTTCATGTCAATTTTCTTTAAGGAACCTAAATCTGTAGGCCCACCTGGGTTTCACACTTTTTGTTTCTTATCAACACACATCGCTATGTGGATGCCTCACTCCTTTGTAAATACAGTATTTTGGAACTTGAAATTCTTGCTGAGTGTAGCCTCATGTCCTGTTGACTGAATTATTCACCGCAGTTCACTAGGGCACACTGCACAATGTTACCTAACAGCACAGCCCTGAGAAAGAATAACAGTTGTGAGGGTTGATTGGAAGGGGAGGGACATCAAGTCGCACACAGAGAGGGAGAGAGTATGGAGATGAATGGGTTAAAGAGGGAAGACATATGAATGAAAAAGATGAGAGCATTACACTAAATGGACTGATAAATGAAGGAGAAATGAAGGAACCTGAAAAGCTTGAGAAACAAAAAAGATGGGCATTATGAAAGACTGGAAAATATATCAATTAGAGACAGGTAAAGAAAAATGAGGACAACAAGAGTGTTAAAAAGAACTTCAAATAGATAAAAGCAACTGGGAATGTGATAATGTAAGAGCAGGTCTAAAGTCTCATACAAAATGACGTAAAAATCGCATAGAGAAAAAGAAGTCCCTCTGCCATCATCTCCAATAATAGTCTCTCGCTTGTGTATTGCACTCTATACTGAAGCTGCCAGATCCCCTTCACAAAACAAAGCCCCAAAAATATCACTGCCAACACATGGCACATGCATTTACTCTGCGTGTGTGTGTGTGTGTGTGTGTGTGTGTATGTATGTGTGTGTGTGTGTGTGTGTGTGTGTATGTGTGTGTGTGTGTGTTCTTGCTTCGATAGCTGATAGCTGTGGAGAGTGGGGAGCTCAACATGAATAATTGAACATGGGGGGAGAAGCCTGCCATCCAAAAAGCTAAATGCCAACTGCCAGGCTTCTTTTATTTTAGAATAAGGGTGAACCAAAGGTGGGTAAGCGGTTGTTGTTTCCGGGCACTACCATCTCACCAGCCAAAAAGTGTCAATCTCCAAATGCAACGTAACAGGTAGGAGAGTAAAGATGGAAAGCTCCTGAAGCTTAGTTCCATATAAATGCATGGATAATTCTTCTTAAGCGAAAAACAATATTGACCTTGTAGGTGTAAAAAAAGGGGCCTCATATAAGAATGACATTTAGAGATCGACACTTTTTGACTGGCAAGATGGCAGCGCCCAGAAACAACAACTTTAAAGTGGGTCGTTCAAAACTTTTTTCAGTAAACTCTGTTTACACAAACAATGTTCTAAATGCTCAAGTTCATGTGTCTGGTGATACTTCAAGTAACGTTTCATGTTGTGTCAAGCATTCTTTGTGTTTTAAAAATGTTGATATTCATACTATCATAGTAGTGGCCCTAGCTCTCCCATTTAAAAGGCCATTTGATCAACAAAAAAAAAGATACAGTAAATATTAGAAAAGGCGCTTCCGTCCTAATTAGGATTTTAAACTAAAGCTTGACTCAGGTACATTCACAAAAACACCCTAGATTGCATTTGGCGAGAGTTACGCTTTGAGCAGCCCATTAAAACCAGTAACAACAGCTGTGCTTCTCTGCTTTTTGCCTCCCTCATTGAACAAACAGTGTTACAGACAACACAAGGGTCACAGGTCAGGGGTCAAGGTGAAGGGGGTTAAGGTGAGGGTTGAGGTCAGAATCATTTTTGAAATGCTCAACAACAGACTGCTACTACATGACCTTGGAAGGATGAACACATGGTCATAATTGATCTCAACAAAGAGGAAGCATACGCCAATGAATAAAGATGTTATTGTAGAATACTGGAGTCATTGGTTCAGTGCCTTTATAAGTCTCCACTCATGTTATATAGCTATTGCTGAGTAAATTGATGATCGAATTATTGATTTCTACAAATAACTTAATTCTATTACATTTTAAAGGTCTTAAGAATAAATTACAGCCTTTATTTATCCCTGCTGGAAGATCACAGTTGTCCTATTTCCCATGATCCCATTGTTGGGTTTTCCTAGACGCATCAACCAACCACATGCAAAACATTTCTGTCTCTCTTTACCTTGGCTTTGGTGGCGGTTTGCTTCAAACTCATTAGTACGTTTTGTGAGATAAGAGGCTTGCAGCTGGAAAGCCACAGCAGCAGTGGGTTTTGTGGGTTATAAAAGCGATGTAATCTGGTTTTGGCAAGAGAAATCTAAGAAGTTTAGGGAGCGAAATACTCACTGATTTGTGGATTTGAATGGGACTGAGAACCAGATCTAATGTGACAAATGGCTGTAATCTAAGTAAGGGCTGTGTATTAAAGACAGGGAATGGAGACATCCACGGGTGACACATGACATTTAAAGCTCACTATTTTGCAGCTTTTACGCTTTTCTCTTTCTCATTCTCTGTATGCATCCAACTCATTTTCTTTAAATCCCACTTTCTTCACATCAGATTTTTCGTGTTTCTCTTCCTTTGCCCTAACACCATGTTCTAATCTTATTTTTATATGTTCATCCACACTATTTTTTTTATTCCAACCTCCTTTTTTCCCCTCACAGTAATCCTCTCCTCCCATCCTCTCTCTTCTGCTCTTACTGTCAGATCTCTCTATCCACTCCAGGCAAATTACCCTTTTCAGATTACACTCCAATTAAAGGCCCTGTTGGAACTCTGTTTGCATGCTGCATCTCGTCTCTGGAAACAGAAATATGAACTGTGTCTGTGTGTGTTGGTTTGTGCGCACAGTGAAAAAAGGCCTTTAAAATACTAGCGGCTGATATAAGCATATGTGCGTGTTTGCCTACGTGTAATCACAGACTGCAGCCCCTTGCTAAATCCCTATTAATGATCCTATTTACACATGTTGCCACATTGATCAAAGTTGTGATCCGCTCCCTTTTCATCTCAGCTGGTTTAGGGGTGGTTGCCTGTGTGTGTGTGTGTGTGTGTGTGTGTGTGTGTGTGTGTTAGTCTGTGTGTTTATGGAAGGTTGCAAGGAGGTTGTTAGTTGGCACAGTATGAGGTAGTTGGCCCAAACAAGGGCAAGACACCATGATATAAAGGCAGGGAGCTGGGTGGTGTTGAGCACGGTTAAGTAGTGTCTGTGTAGTGTGTTTGGGGTGCTGGCCACGGGCTGAGATCTAAGTGCTGTAGAAAAACAGCCACAATGGTCAAGGCCAACCGGTGCAGTAGAACAAAATATATCGCAAAGTGGTTGAGTTACAAATTTGAGGGAGTGACTAGTTTTGTAAGTATATTCCCCAGTGTGAATTTAAATTGTATATTTAAGATATTTTAAATTGTGTTAAACACTCAAGTGACTTGGATAACTACAGGTGTATGGCCTTAGTTCTACCCATCAGTATGGACGAAGGCTATAATTACTGCGGTACCTATTACAATCAGCCACCATTGCTTTGTACAAGAAGCCAGACAGAGGCCTTAATCACAACTGAAGCAAATTCAAAACTTTGTTCTTTCAAACATGAAGGAAATACTGCTCCATAGCTGCCAAATTCCTTCAAAGTGTTTCTACAAAGCATATTCTTTAGATTCTGTATGCCGTTAATGGCTCACTGAACTAAATCATAAACTGTTTTCTTACCAAAATGTTCCTCGAGCAATTTGTGACGTTTGTCTTCATGTTTTTAAATACACAGACTTGTACATTTTTCTTTTCAATCAAAAAAACTGAATTCCTGATACAGTTACTCATCTTCCGTACTGAGAAGTCAATTGTGCATGTTTCATTCCTTGGAAGTAAAGTGTAACTGCAATTCACTTAACATTGTTTATGCAGAAAATGTACTTGTGAAAGCCTTCATGAAATAATTTCATTTATTCATCCTTTCTATATTGATCCATCTTTACAAGGCATCACTAGCTCACACACTCAACATACTTGTCTGCCTTTTTCAGAGTATGCGTCCACATCCTTCTCCCAAACTCTCTTTTTAAATTGTATCCTCAGGTCTTCGCCTTGTTAATTCTTCCAAACAGAGGGAAACTTTGAAGTTGCTGTCCCGTAAAATAATATTGCACTCATTTCTTTGCCGCCAGACATGACACAGAGATACACAAACAAAACAGAGGCGGGAGACAAAGGGGAAAAAAACAAAGGGTATTTTAGAGAGTAAAGATAAAAGGATGGTGGATGGTAGAAAAAGGGGAAGGATGGTGGGGGTGTTTTATAGACACTCTCTTCCACTCAGCCCCCTGGATCATTTATCATCTGGACAGAGGCTCTAACAAAATGCACATAGACACTAATGCACACACTAACACACATTCACAACTCACAAAATCTCTTCAATTGTCTTAATGGGTGTTCATTTTTCCTAAAAGCACTTTTCCTACTGTGTTTGATACACAACATCCATAAGCAAGCATAAGCTTGTGTAAACACAAAAACATATCCATGTTATATCCAAGAAGTCAGTTTAAGAAGACAAACTTAGATTAATGGTTTACATTTCACAGGAACTGGTATATACTTGTGTTTTGATGAAATCTTTAACCTTAGCTAACGCTCTTGAGTAATGGATGTTGGCTGGTTTCTAATTTACCAAAATGTAATTAATTAAAATTCTGTATGGAACAGTTTAAAAGTTTGTTGTTGTAAACAACTGACTGTAAACAATCAATGTTTGTGACATGCTTGTTTTATCATTGACTTTCATCAAAACATTAATTAGAAGTAATTCCTACAGTATGACCTTAATTTCATGGAAACCATCCAGGCAGTCCTCCTTCCCATCAACAGATGCCTTTTAAATCATCCAAGTCATGCAATTAATCTAATTCCCAACATAAAAATATAGAGGCCATCAGGAGAATCTTACACAGTCGGTATCACTTACCCCACAGGGGGAGAGATTTTCTTAAGCCTCCAAGAAAATCAACTATTGACTGCCTCCTCACAGTCCTATTGGCATGCAAATCTGCCACTGATTGACATCAATCATCTCCTTTGCCTGTCCAATGGTGAGTCCACAGTGCTGGAATTGATGTTGATGATATAATGGTGGCTAGCTTGTGTTTATGGGATCCGAGTGCAGATAACAGTAAGATAAGTCAAGCAATACAGTAGAAGTCACTGTTGTATAAATAGCTGAGCTCTCAATTAGGACCTGGCCTTCCTGTGCGCATCTGAATGATTTATAGTGTTGCCTTGCATGGTTTGTTATTGTTTTTGGTATTTTACTGAATATTTATGCATGAATGTGTCATGGGCAGCAGCTGCCTGGTAGCTGTTGTTTACTTCCACTGCAGCAGAATGCTCACACTTGCAACTTCAACATGCATAATATGACACCATATAGTATACAAAACAGAAGGCCAAATTGTCCATGCTAACTTCCCTATTGAGCCCCACAAAATCCCATAATAGTAGACAAACTGTTGCCAGGCAACAAAGCCTAGCAACAGCAGCAGTCTAAATATGCTATCACTGTACAGTAAACTCGGGGGAAGAAATGCCTTCACTTACAGCAAAGCAGGCATTTATTACCAGAGGGCCCAGGGAAAACATCAAACTCTACTGAAATGGATCGGCCATTTCAACTGTAATGTAGACACAGATCCTTTTCCCCCTGTATGCTAACACAATGGATTGCCTTTGATGAGTTAGTGTTCAGTGCTGACTCAGGTTTCTGTTGAGACACACACACACACACACACACACACACACACACACACACACACACACACACACACACACACACACACACACACACACACACACACACACACACACACACACACACACACACGGGGATATATCCAAATGTGACAGAAAAGGTCATTGCGGTCTGTAAGTTCCAAGCAGATTTGAAACAATTTCATTTCTTTGGATCAATACTTACAAAGGAAAGTCAGTGAAAAGAGTTAATAGTCTGTATATTCTTTCTACTTAGCCATGGGCCTGCTGGCCACCAAGAAGAAAACCCCAAGCGGTTTACATTAAAAAAGCTTTATGTCCTAAAATGCTACACAATGAAACTGAGTACTGTTAGTAGCAGTTAGGTGATTACACTGGCCTCAAGGTCCAATGTCTTAGATTATGACAATTTTTAAGTATTGCAATTTACTTAAGATTTAGCAATTGTTACCGTGTAATCTAATCATCAGTTTTGGACAATGAGTTTTTACTGAAGTGCAATGCATAAACACAGGTGGATAGATGGCATTAAGCACAAATAGATCACCTCTATTTACTCTAGAATACAGTTTGGCACACTCCAGCCGAAAAAAATGCCTTTTTCTTTCAACTGATGAGTAATTTCACTCCTCATCCATAAATCAATTATGAACAATCCCCTGATACAGAGAATTAGTGGCCATTTAACATGAGGAAGCCGAGTGTTTGAGTGAGCCGCCGAGTGTGTCCCCCATGAACACATCCATGTGTGTTTATGTGGGAACAGTGTGAGAGATGATTTGTTTTAACTTTAAGAGTTTCACTGATGTAAATATGCTTTTTTTGACTAAGGACTAGCTTGACATCTCCAAAGAGAGCAGTATAGAGGCAACAGACAAAATATACAAGGCTACATAGTCTATATCGACGACGCCCAAGACTATTGTAATTGGTTTAAAGAAATGCCAATAAACCAGAGCATGTATTTGTCCTATCCCTAAGGTTGTGTGGACTAGCCGGGGCAGAGTAGCTGTTCGCACAGATATTTGCCATGGTGAGCTTGCAAAAGCATCAACAGTTAGTTAAGTGTTAACACATCTTCTCATGGTTTTCAACTTTTTGACCAAATTATCCTCAGCATTTATTTTTCTCCTGAAGGGAGAGACATAAAAAGGAACACTAGAGTCTACAATCGATGAAGGGAAGGAAATTAAGAGTAAGATAAAGAAGAGAGGATACAGAATTTGTCAAAAAGAAATTTACGAGTAAAACTAATAACTGTTTTTATGAGTTCGGAGCTATGGAGGGATTTAGCATTTTTGTAGGCATTCTTCTGGGACAAATGAAGCCTAAATAACATTTTCCTTCGAGATGAGATTGCACCCTCCTCCTCATTTGCTCGTTTTGTTCATTTTGCATATCATCCAACATGCACCACCCCCACCCACCATAACTCCCAAATTGGCACCTCAAGCTCATTATTCAACTACTGGTAGACATGTTGGCCTTATGTGCAATTCAGAATCTGGCAGTTGCTAGCTGGCCTGATGATATTGAGAAAGATTAGAGTATGGAATCACAAACCTCCAATGAGTTGTGGTTTGAATACAGGTAGAGATGAAGAAGGCAAAGCATGGTGAAATATCAGCCCACTAGAAGATAATTTGACTGAAAAACAGATCAGCCAATCATCTGAAGAAAGTTGCAAAGGGCAAAACAAGGGCGCAACAGCTTTCTTCTTCATTCTCTTGTGTCCATCACTATCCTTCATGCTTTCCTATTTCTTCATCCGTCTGGATAGAAGTGGGTGGGACTGATGTTTCTATTTCGAAATGTGTCTCCCTTGGCGTGTCTTTGTCGGCCAAGTCTGTAGCCCACGCTGTGTGAAACAGAGTGCCTGCCAACATGTTCCAACACACACAGTTGCATCTGTGGTGTGCTAAGCCACAAGGGTTTCAAATCCTAAACTGTAGGGCATTGTATCAAAACACAAGGTACTAGTGAGAATAAATAGAGCTAAATCACCATCCACCTTTAAAAACACATTAAAAATCAGCTGATGAAGCTATATGACGCAAGAATGATGCCTGTTGTGTTTTCTTTGTTTTGTTTCAAATATTTTAAACGATGCAATTATTTTTTTCAATTTAAAATGTAAATGTAAGTGTAAACTGGTAATCTCAAAAAGACTGTGTTTACTGCAGGGTTTGATCACATATGAAATCCACTGGTGACAACAGTTCCGGCAGAGAATGCAAACACTGTTTTTTTTTTTTTTTACTTGTCTGGGACTGACATCACTTTCTCTGTGGCTACAAAGCTTATTGGATAGGACTTAAAGCTGACAGTTAAGCTGCTACTGCGGACGAGGGCCAAGCAATGATGGTGAAGGCAGAAGGAGAGGAGGACAGTGGTTTGGTTGGTTTGCCAGTTGTAGGAGTGGGCAGCTGAGACTAAACGGCAGTAATGGCCTAACGAGAAGAGATCTGGAGAGCCAAACCAGATGGAACGGCCACAGCCACGTGCCTTCCTGGCAAAGTGTGTGGCTTGTTAGCCAAACACAGACAGAGATTTACCAAACGATGAAGACAAAAACATGGGTAGAATGTTGAAATGTTACTAAGGAATTTTGTCTCCTCTACAAAACAGTTTTCCTTTTTCTACAAAGTTTTGGTTATATTACATTTTTAATGCACATTTTTTTAAATTTTACATCACCTCCTCTCTGGATCCTGTGTCTGCACACTAAACATTTTCTCTGATATGTAGCACATTTAGTGACTAAGCTTTCCCCCCATTCATCTATGTGAAAATAGCTTAGCTTTAATGAAAAGGGAGAAGTTGATATCCAGAGCATACAGAGCTGTGTGGAGCTGCAGTGCTACTCTGATGGGTAACCTGTATCATCTTTGACTATTACAGCATTGAAGAGTAACTGGACTGAGGTTGTGCTGGGTGATGTCATGCTGGCAATATTTTGACAGATAAGAGAAGAACACATGGTATTCCCAATGCTTTTTATGCTTTTGCTAACAAAAGCATTGTACTGTACAAAAAGGATTGTCTTTCTCTCGCAATTTCTCCCACTGGATTACTTCCAATTTATTTTGAGCTACATTAGAGGAAGGAAATAGGAAGGCGACACTAATAGAATCCCTAACAAAACTTATCTGACAACTTCTCTCACATCATGCTGGGTGTGTCTGCTCTTATCATATATTCTATTATAGTGATGAACGTGTATAACAATTAGATACCCTCCAAATATATACATGCACACTCACAGTAACACCCTGTAGGTCTTTTCTGTTATCCATGTTAAGACAAACCACAAGTCCATTCTTACAGCAGGGGATAAATATCAAGCGGGAAAGAGCTGGTACTTGCTGAGAGATAAAGAGAGTGAAGGAGAGAGATAAAGAGTGTGCAGTGATTGGGTCTCACTTGCACCTGGCAAAAGGTGTCACTAGCTGTGTGTTTGTGCTAGGAGTTAATGGTGAAAGAGATAGAGAAAGGGAGGGGGCGGGCCGGGTGAAGTGAATGTCTTTGTGTGTGTGTGTGTGGGGGGGGGGGGACACTGCAGCACCATACTTGCGGACACAAATGACAAATAGCTATATAATACTCATCAGGCAGAAAGGGGATATTCAGCAAGTGCATGCAAGCAGGTTAGCCATATACTGTAAAGGACAGTTGGACGTGTTATCAGTGGCTTAATATACAATCACAATGACATGAATCAATCATCAATTCAAAACTCCTCAGATTTTAGAACTGCACACGTCTATCAGGCTATTTTTTGTTCTATGTATTTAGATTAAAGGGCTCCTTGTTCCAATGCTTTTCCGCCCATTTAAGATGTCAGGTGCACAAGTCATGTGTGTAGTGCTAGGGCAGAAACTGTCTGTGTGTAACTGTGTTTAAGTTTAAGTGCACTTAATTCATACAGCACTTTAAAAGTAAACGTTTTTAAAGTTTTGCACCAAATTGCTTCACAACAACAAAAATGTGTACAAGCAAAAAAAGGTTTCCATTTATTTTTCCATGACCGGGGCACAGTCAACATGCCCTGATGGGCTGATCGGAAGGGGCCGGTGGTGCTGAAAGGAAAGAGACCATGGGGGGACTTGTAGACAATTAAGAGGGTTTTGAAGTTGATCCTGAAGTGAACTGTGAGCCAGTGTAAGGATGGAAGGACAGGGGTGATGTTGTCTTGCTTTGTCGTCTTTTTTACAACCGGGCGGCTGTGTTTTGGACTAGTTGTAACCTGGGTAATGGTAGCTTGGGAAATGCAGAGGTAAAGGGAAATACAGTAGTCCAGCCTGGAAGAAATGTGCATGAATGATTCTTTCTAGATCAGAGGATGATAGAAAAATGTTTTGGAAAAGTTTGGAGATGGTTCTGATTTAGAAGAAACTGGATCTGAACGGAATTCCCCCCCCGGTTAAAACTGAGAGTGTGTGTGTTAAGAATAAGTCATTTTAAACAACATGCATGGGTGAACTTGGGTGACACGTCTTTCATTCTATTATGTGTAAAGGTAAGATTTAGAGAGAAAGAGGAGAGAGAAGACGGGAAGGGGCCCCACCTTAAGCTGACTCAGGTCACTGATAATGTGTCTTGGTCTAGTCATGATGAGAGCCTGTGTAAACTCTAAGCTACAAAGAGATTACAGAGCTAATATAAAATGAAAGACAAAAAAAGGTGAGTTTTGTACCAAAAAAAAAGTTTAACCAATTCTGCCCTATTCCTTAAAAACAAGAAGACTATAACTGCAGATTGGCAATTACCATTCTGGGTTTGCAGCAGGAGGGAAGGAAATCCCATAAGCCTTTGGGAGAGTTGGTGTAGCGGAGATAAAAATCCACTTATTAAGGTGTGTGTTGAGGATGGGAAAAGAAAGGGCGAGAAGAGGGGGTAAGAGGAAAAAAAGACGACTGCGACGATGGATGTGCAAGATTACAGATGTTAATTTCTCTTTCTTCTTTTACTTGCATCTGCTGTCTTTTAATGTCTCTTCTAGCATTCCTCTCACCATTTCTCTCCCTCTTCCATCTCATTTGTTTACTCTCTCAATCTCTCTCACTTTTCATCTCTGCTGTCATTGTGTCTATGAAGCAGCGATGGTACCGGAGGCACACTTCAAAGTCTTGATGTCAGACAGCCAGACCCAGGGACCCTTTTAAAGATGTTTATGCTGGCATCTGCTTAATGGGCGAGTCAAAGTAATCTGAATCGCAACTCACTGACACCACTGCAGCTACATTTGAGGGTTTGTGTGAGCATGTGTGTTTGTAAGATGAGTGGGAGGATAAGCTGAGCAATATAAGAATATGCAAATAAAGCACAGCAAACAAACAGGTGCTGGGAGATGCAGCTAATGTTTGTAAGAGGCTTAATACATGTGGAGGCTAATGGAACCCTTCAAACAAAGAATATCCCAACATGCACACACAAACACATGGAAAAGAAATGCCATTCATATACCTCCCTCTCACACATTCACATTTTCCATCGCAATGTACCAGCAGTCTCAACAGGTTGGCATAGACCAACATACATGCAAACAAACACAACCCCCTTGACAGCACGCACTTCCATCTGCAGTCTCAGAAGTCTCCCTTGCAGTTGAGCCCTGCTACAGAGTGCAGCCTAGCCTCCTTGACTGGCTGCTAGCATTTACTGCAGGGAGGAGAGGGAATGACCCAGTTGTGAGGCAAACTATTCTCTGCAGAGAGAGAGAGATAAAGGGAGGAAGAGAGAGTGAGAGAAGAGAGAGGTGGAGGAAAGAAAAAAAAGGTGTGTGGGGGCACTAGTCGCCCCAAGAGACTTATAGTGTACAATGATTGGCTACACGTGTGCAGAGAAGGGGGTGAAGAGAGAAGGAGGAGAGACAGAGGGCTTACCTGCAGTGGTGTGTCCTCTACAGCTGCACAGACTCAGCTATAAATCATAGATACTTGGAGAGAAGAGGTAAGTCAGAAAAAAAGGATGAAGATATAGAAGAGAGAAAAGGGTAAGAATAACAGAAAGAGGGATGAGTTGCTTCAACAAATCCAAAGAATGAGTTTTTGTAGAAATATGGGTGCTGCATGCACTACCACTGATACAAAATGGGAAGAAAATGGACTTGCTTCAGCCAGTCATCCATCAATGATTTTGAGAAAATCCATCACAAAGTGATGAAAGTTTGTGTGGTGTGGAATGAAGAAGAAAGAGAGACATACTCAACAAGGAGAACATTACTTTGTTACTTCACTTATCTTTGTTCACCATTAACCTTTAGTTATGACTTGTTGATGGGAAAGTACACTCTAGCACTGTCAGAGTTACTGCTAGCGATCCATCCACCAAACACACTGTGTGATTAGTTGCTAGACAATGTATTGATTTTCTACTGCTGGAGCACAAATTAGCAACTGCCAAGCAATGATTTGGTACTCGCACACAAGGCAAATGCCAACACATGAAACAAAACTGAAATGATAATAAATGTGTAGACAACACCTATGTATGGAGTGTATCTCTTTAGTAACATACTCACTGATAAATCAGTAGAAGCGAGAGAAAGAGGGAGAATGCTTGGACATAATTACCTTCCCATTTGCTGGCTTGGCACAAACTTGATTTGGCTGAAGAATGTTAATAGTGATGCTAATTAACCGGCTGAGCAGATCTAGGCTTTAAGGGTGAGCTTGACAGGCGAGGTAGGGAGAAAAACTCAGATGTTGCATAAGACTAATACTTGAGAGATGTTACCAAGCAATTATTTTATGTCATATGATGCATGGACGTGTTGCCAAATGACTATGCCAACCCAAAACTATTTAAGTGCAAATTTGTTGTTATAATATCTGGGATGTTAGTAGATTTTGGTCCAGATTTGTTTACTTCTCCTGTTGTTGCTTCTTTGCTTCCACTATACTCCTTGTCGTTTTTTTAGTATAAATGAAGATGTGAGATGGTGACATAGGACGTGTGCAGTACAAATTTGGAGGCAGCAGCTTTTATAACAAAGTCAGGTTAGTGAGCTAGGTGTCTAACTTTGGGCTTACTGTAACTCAAGCTTTCAAGAATCACAAAACTGGATTCATTTTAAACTATCATCATCATTTTATGTTCAAGACCAGAATAAAATTATTAATCAGCCCGTCAATTAACTAATCAGCTGACAGAAAATAGTGTGTTACCATTCTGACAGGGCATGGGCAAAACTATTGCAAAGTCAATTGACAAGTAATAATGAGCAAAGTAAGATTGAAACAAATAAGCAGAATAACACTGATATGCATTGTTCTCTCTTGAAATGTTGAATATTTAATAAGTCATTCTTTGAATACTATTTGATAAATACTTTGAATACTAGGATCTGGATGTGTTGATGTTGAAAGTGATTGTCTAGTTGGTAATCACATACTCCAACTCCTTACTGTGAACATGCTTGTAGGTTCATTGATTAACCCATGATTAAAAGCATCAGTTATAAACTAAACATTTTTCTAAGAATAAAAAAAGAGAGAGAAAGAGAAGGACGCTGTGAAGTCAGGAAAAGGCAGAGAAGGACATAAAGAAATGAGTACAATTAAATGAAATGGTAGAAATTACAAAGAAAGAAAGGATTAAAGAAGGGAATATTTGGTGTGGATTTGTTGTTGCAGATTGTTATTCAAACTAATAATAACAACATACCAAAATTACTTTGTAGGCATCGGGATCAGCTATCATTAAAGTTTTTAAATGATAAGCTTTACAAAAGGTAGTAGGACAACTGTATTGGACTAGATGTGTAATTTATGTTGTGTCCATCTCATGTACACACAGAGTAGATGTAAACATATTCTAACAATCAAAATATGGCAAGATTGCTGCAGTCTTTTATTCCACACAGGGGAAAATGTATAAAAAACACACATAATACACAAAAGTACTTTTAATTGACAAAATACTGTTCTCCCCCAAGGTATAAGAATTCTGAGATTTCCCGCTGAAGTACTAGCAGACCATCCACTGAGAAAAGATAAAACATGACAATCGCAAATTATACTTGGGATCAAAGCACAGCAGCCAACCTTGTCTTAACCCTGAGCCAGCAACACATCAGAGCAAACTACAGCTCAAAGTGCCAGGAAACAGAAAGATCAGACTGAAGTTAGACATTTCTTTCTCCAACTTCTCTGCTGGCTCAAGCGTTTCAACTCTCATGTACACACTGCAGAGAATAGCCACTCAAATCACTCACAGCTCAATAGGCTGCCACATACTGGTACTCTTCTCAATAGGTGCAGACTCACAAAAGTGAAATGAATATCAAACTCTATTCCACCACAGGCCATTACTGGACTTTACTTCTCATACTGTACTCCTGTACCTTTCTGTAAGTTTCTGCACAGAAAATACATATATATACAGAGACTCAAATACATGTATGACACACACAGGCTATTTACCAACTCCCTAAATCTAGAAGTGAAACTGGACTTTAGAGGGGGGCCCAAGCATAGATGCACACCAAGCAATCACCAGAAGATGTATGGGAAAACAACTGGTCAGGAACAGTGGTGTAAAAAAAAAAAAAAAAGAGTCTAAGAAAAGAATCATAAGGTAAAGGGGGTTGGAGGGGACTGCCGAAGGGTTCCCATTGACTGATTCCCCTTGGCATGCCTTTCTATCTACAACAAATAGCAGAGGGAAGATGGGTAGCAGACAGCAGTTAACACGGTGAGACGAAAACACCAACACATTAATATTGTGTGTTCAATCAGCCTTGTAGCTGTGAAGTAGACAGCACTTGTATACCAGTCCACTATCATCAGATCATTTTAATGTGCACTCAGTCCATTGTATTAGCATTATGTCTACACCGTGTGTGCAGTACTGTAAGCTTCCCTGGTAATTAAATTAAATATGTGTATCCCAATATACTCTTAGACGTGTGTGTATGTGTCTTGCCTGTGTTGATGCCTTCTATCGTGTGTGGAACAGCCTGTGCTACCATGGCAACTCACGACTGCTTTAGTGTGTGCTGTGTTACACACACACACACACACACACACACACACACACACACACACACACACACACACACACACACACACACACACACACACACACACACACACACACACACACACACACACACACACACACACACACACACACACACACACACACACACACACACACACACACACACACACACACACACACACACACACACACACACACACACACACACACACAGCCAAGGCAACTAGGAAGACTGCTGAGGAATACTTAACAGTATGGAAACATTGACATTCTGCGGAGACTGGCTGAATGCTGCAGCGGTTTAGACCACTGGCCCGAATTAATCGACCAGTCAGGGTGATAGTAGCAGTGTGTGTGTGTGTGCACCTGTGTTCAAGAGCATTGTATTTATAGCATAACAAGGGTGGGGAGGGGGCTTAAATCATAAACCACTGCCCACACACGCACACACACACGCACACACACACACACACACACGCACACACACACACACACACACACACACGCGATGCCTGTCCGTCCTAAAGCATATTTCATCATTAGCTCTAAGCAGTTAATCCTCTGCTCCACTGACCATGGCTCAGCTCTGCCCATTTCAATAATCTGCATCTGGGGCTAACCAACCCATCATAGACACACACGCACAGACAAGCACACATACACGAGCAAAACAAGGACACAATCAACCCAGAAAGCATATGGGACTGGTCCAGAGCAATAAATACCTCACATAAAAAAGTCCTCACACCCACAGGCATGTACATCTACCCATCCATAATCTATTGTGCCAACAGCAAAGTCAGCCAGTAGAACAGCCCCTGTTCATTTATAAGACAGGGAATGCCACAGAAATGTAATGTTAATTGTGATTATAGTTTAAATGTGGCTATGCCATCTAAACTATTGTTACAGTACAATTATGATTACACTGCAAGGTTTAAATTGCAACTGAAGCAAACACATTTAATACATATAGTGTATTTTTTTCTCCATTTACTTTTCATTGATGGAATGGTGTAACATGTATTTTCGCTGAATCTTTGATTTAAAATACTCACCTGAACAAATTATACAGAAGAAATGACCTGAGGAATGTGTGAGAGTTTGACCTTTCCCTTCCCAACAAGCATTAACCATCCAGGGTTGTAATTGGCCTGTTTCTGGCTCATGCCATCTCCCTGACAACCTTAAATGACAGATCTCTCTGTCTCTACACTACTCCTGCAAGCTTTAGTCTTCCTATTCAAGAAGCTGGTATAGCCTTGCAAACTACCATTGATTCACATTTCTGTCTCGCTCTCAATCTGTCATGTCCTTCTACGCTCTCTCTATTTTCTTCTCCATCACTTCCCTCTTTCTTTCTGTTTGCATCTCCTTTTTCTTCTCTTTTCTTCTCTTTCTTACTGGAACAGATTGAAAAGTAGTGGCTGTGTTTAACAGATGGACAAAGTGTCACACCCTGCTATTTGCCTCTGGCCAAATACTGACAAATGTTCTTTGGAGAACTTGTTTTCCTTTCTTTTTTTCTTTGTCTCTGTACTATCACTCCAGGAAGCATGCATGTGTCCACTTTTATTGACTGTACGTTTGGCAGTGCCTGTACACTGGTGATATCTAGAACACAGAAACACACACACATTTATCCTCAATTTTCTTTGACTACCTTTGCATGCCATGTCTTTGTCTATGTCAAGTTCAAGGTTTGCTGCTCACTGTATTGAGCGCCAATGCTCCCCCATTGGGATGGATAGAGTGGAGATGCATTAGCACCTCAGCAGGTGGCCCTCAATCTCATCTCTTCCCTCCCTTTTTTCTCCACTTCCATCCTCCATGTCCTAGTCCTATATTCCACTTCTCCATATACAGCCCCACGTAAGTAACCTTTGTCCAACAGTGTGTGCGTGGGTGTAATTGTTCATTGATGCACACGTGTGCTTGTATCAAGAAATGCAATTGTGTGTAGTGTGGGTATCATATGTGTCCGTACAGACGTGTACCTCTCATGCTAATGTGTAGTCTGACCAGATGACCATAAACTAAACCAAAGCCTGTAGGGGGTTAAGGCTTTCCCCTTGACCTGCTGCTGTGCACTGACCTGCAGTAAATAGGTTTAAACCTTACCCAGCCACAGCCTTTTATCTCCATCACATCTCCATCTCCACCTTAAGCCACAGACCAACGCACACACAAACTGACCGACAGATAGGCTGACAGAAGCCATATGGTCCATTCACTTCCAATGGCAGGAGGTAGCCATCAAAGAGCTCTCACAGCAACTCCACTCAGCCATGGACAGATAGACCCAGGGAGGAGGGAGAGATGAAGGGGGGGGAAAAAAGGAAATTATGAGGAGAGGGCAAACAGAGGAGGAGAAAGAGGTGGGATGTGTGGTAAAAAGTATTGAAGAGACATTCTACCAGCTAGCTAGCTAGAAGTGAGGTGGAAACAAAAAGATTGCTGGAAAAGCCATGGAGGTGTACAGATCTGTGTGATGTGAGGGGTTTTAAGCTTTGTGTGAGGCAGTAAAGGCTAAGCATGGCTGTAGCTGTGGGTATGTACAGAATTCTACTGATTCGACAGCACTGCCTTTTGTGCTGACAGGAGAGTGTTATGAAATTCAGCTTAGACTGTGTCAATACGCACTTTACACAACATAGCCACTCAGCCATCAGCGACATCTGTGTCGGGATGTGTGTGTGTGTGTGTGTGTGTGTGTGTGTATGTGTATGTGTGTGTTCTCATTTAACTACATTTGTGGGGTTCAAAAACCGGGAATACAGTATAGTTGTGGGGTCCGGACAGCTTTGCTTTAAGACTTGGTTTTAGTATTAGGGTTAGAATTAGGTTATGGTTAGGGTGAGAGTTCAGTTCAATTTTATTTATAGTATCAATTCATAATAACAGTTATCTCAAGACCATTTACAGATAGAGCGGGTCTAGACCATACTCCAGAAATTACAAGGACCCAACCGTTCTAGCAGTTTCCTCCAGAGCAAGCAACAGTGCGACAGTGGCAAGGAAAAACTCCCCTTGGGAAGACACCTCGGACAGACCCAGGCTCTTGGTAGGCGGTGTCTGACGACCGGTTGGGGTTAGAATGAAATTGGGTTGGGTTAAGGTAATACATTTAGTTCTGATTGTTAAGGTAAGGATAAGGGGCTAGGGAATGCACTGTGTCAATGGCAGGTCACCACAAAGATAGTGAGACGCACTAGAGAACAGGTCCCATCTCTTTTCTCTGTGAGCCTGCATTACATGTAGATACTTAACATTAATGGAGTCTAATGCAAGATTGTTTCTGTTGCTATCACAAATATTGTTCTATGTTGATATCTAGTGTTGGATGAAGTGAGGTAGGGGTTGAGGTTAATTATGTACTTTTGATAGTTAAGGCTAGGTGTAGGGGCTAGAGAATGCATTATGTTGTTATATTAGGCAGTCCCTCGAGAATTTCGCGATCGCAACAATTCAAGCAAATTCAGCCAATCAGCCTGAATTTGGTGTGACTCATAATTTTGAGCAATCACCTCAATTTAACCGCAAATTTGACCCATAACTGGAGTTTCCCGCAATCTCAATTAACCACAGCAGTCTCACACGCCAGACTTTGTGTAAGTATGTGACTCTGAGAGCCACTGACCAAGTTTGAGTGAGAACGTTTTGACGTAACACACATATGTCGCCAAATATATTTCCTTGTTTCTGATATGAAGACGAGACATCTCACATTTACCAGCAAAACGTACTGCGAAAGGCCGTGCAAAACATTTCAGACTATCCTGCCAACCTGTAAACATTTTAACATCAATGCTGTAATATTTTTTCACTTTAAAGTCTCTGAAAACTGCTGCTGCTGTTTCAATCTACCGATGATAACTGCTATGGCCAATAACCAATATATTTAATGATGTCAATATGATCTGTATAAAACAAGTTTTGATAATCATTTTAGTTACAGGACCACCATGAAAAACACAAATAACTAACAGTGTTAGTATAGGCTACATTTATTACTTTTAGATGTGTATAACTTAATGAAAGTCCAGTTTAACTCACATCAGTGAAATTGTTTCAATGATGAATCTGCAGTAACGTTGTAGCTGTGATCGCTAAAACGTTACAGCTAACTTCACACTCACCGACGCACACACACCCCTCTCTATCTTTTTCTCTATATCCCCTGCATACTCGCTAGTAGCTTCCTCCTGATATTGTGAACTTCTGGATGGCGGTTCTTCATGAGTAATCAAATTGGTGGTGTTAAGGATTTGACACATTATCCTCCTGGCATTACTTAGAGCTTGCAAGCACTGCATACTACACTTGCGTGTCCTTTTTTCACTGTGAAAAAACATCCAGACCGCAGACATTGTGTCTGGATACAGTATACTATATAGTATTTAAAGAAATACAACTATGTCCATAGTCTGGTACGCAGGTCTCAAGTTATGCTCACAAAATTTTACTCTCACCCCCATAAAACCCACATAAAACAATTTAATACGCAAATTTAATTCACTCAGCTTCCTTTCCAGCTCAACTTCATGATGTCATAAATGTGAGACTGTAAACACTAACATTTAGCTGACCCAAACAACATTGCAGTAAAAAGTCCATACACTCTCTTTTACCGTAATGCTTATATTTATTCAGGGTGATGTGTTAGTCACAGGTTAATAAATAACACTGACTGAAAGATAGTGTGTGAGAGAAGAAGTGCGAGAAAGGAGGAGGAGGGGGTTGAGTGATGGAACAAGTAAAGTGGAGGAGTGTATATAAATCAAAATCCATTAGCCGAGGGGTTATAAAGTCACTGATGAAGGAGGTGGACTGAAGTTCAGACCTTTTATTGTCTTGTTGTTGTCTTTTATTGCCTGTGATGTCATCTAATGGTATACAGTTAACGACAGGGGAGGGGAAGTATGTACATGGGAGGGGAGGAAGGGGTTGTAATGGGGCTGTGTGTGCATGTGTGTACGTCTGTGCTGACAAAGTATATTGATCACCTTTTGTCAAAGATGGTGTGTGTCTGTGGAGTTTCTTTGCCTGAATTTACAATATGTGCACAATCTGATCTCCATTCATGTCGAGTTGGAATGAGAACGATGTCAAAATCCTGCAAACACGATTCTCTCAAGTGCCAATATGTGGCTTTGAGAGGGATGTCTTGAGAGAAACCAACGGAAAGAGGAAGAAAAGCACAAAGCTGACAGGAAAAAATGTTCTAACATTCTGAAGCAAAAACAATATTCAGAAAACAACTTGCTACACTTTTTTAAGAATCAACGCCACTAAATCTCACTTTCATCATAACAGATGAGCAGTAGCTATTAAATAACATTACATATTACCCCCTGTGTTCTTTATACAACATGGAGAACTGGTGCATAAACCACTCTGCTCTTGTGCGGAACAAAAAAAACAAAGCAGACATGAGCCATAATCAACAAAAATCTAAGTAAAAACTAGAACTCCTACCTGCCTGTGTATCAGGAAAAGAAGTCCCTCGCAAAATCAGTTGTTTGTGCTTGTCTCAATCATATATTCATTTAACTTTTTCCACTCGTTCTTTAATTTTTCTCCCTTAAACTGTCACCTTGCAAACTTTCTTCCTCCCTTTAAGGCATGCAGCATTTCAGGAATATAGTCCATCTGTCCAAAATTTTCCCTCCAGTTCAACCTTTCTAAGCCTCCCTCAGTCACTCCATCATTCACTTTTCCCCCCTCTCTGTGTGATGATGGTTTTGCCAGGCCCATGAGGCTCACTGCCCCAGAATTAGTCTCAGTCATGGCCCTAAGAAATGTGTGTGTGAGTGAGTGCAAGAAAGTGGGAGTAAAAGCACAGGAGCTACCACCCTTCTATCACACCTAGCAGCAGTGCATCATCGCATTAGCCCAGAAAAGGGCTGCCACACGAGTGAGGGCACCGAGGCGTGAGAGGAGTCTAGGGTGGAAGCAACAACATGCCAAAACCCAGCTTATCCAGTGCTGTTTAACTCCGAGGAGACAAATCTTGTTTGGCCAAAGGCTTTGTTGTCACACAGTGTGACATGTTTTTCAAGTGACAGACAGTTGTGGTACAAGATGTTCAGAAAACACAATGGCAACAGTCCATTTTTCAAGAGCTTCAAAGCCATCACAGCCCATAAAATTACTCATAATGTAATTACGATTTAGATTCCCTCTATCTAAATTAACAATAACTACCCAAACATTTACAAAAAAATGATGACTTGTAAAAAGAAATGTAATGTAAAAAAGTATTAAATGTGAGGAATATTACTTGCACTAATTCATTATAATGCAGTTAAGTAAATCATTTAAATTATGTAGTTCATCCTATTCTGATCCCTCAATTTGCCTCAAGAAACAGATAAGAAACTTGGTCTAATCGATTCTGCAACATTCTGATCTGTGCTGTCTAGCAAGTTCTGCAAGATGCTGATGTCTGCTGCAATCTGCCCCCAGGGATCTGGGTTTTAAGTCCAAAGTGAAGGAAAAGTACAGCGGATACTCCTGAAACTGAGTGTATATAAGTGTATGTGTGATATATGGTGCAGTGGATGAGGAGGACGTTGAGAGATACCAGATAGGCTTGGCTCTAGGAATAAAAAACCCTCAGGGGCTCTCCTGATCCTCCCCCCCCCCCCCCCCCCATTTTCCTCAAAACACACACACACACACACACACACATTCAAATTATCTCCACAGTGAAGTACACACACTTCTTCCTTTCACTCTCCCTTTCTTCCATGCACACACACACACATCTCTTTCCCCTGCAAATGCAGCCGACTCAGCTGATTTGCGTGAAAGTCAATCTGCCTTACTACTACTATCCTTCCTCCAATCCAGCAGTCCCCAACTCCCAGCCCTTTCCCCACCTTTTAACAGAGAGAAACCAAATCTCTGCCTCTATCAATTCAGCAATCTCTGCTACACTTCATTCTGTATTAATGCGCCTTACCTTCTTGACTCGTCCGCTTTTTGTGCCCACGAAGACCAGCGAGTGGTTCTTGTACACATACGCAATGACAGAGGTCATTTTGTCGACAGCATCAGACAGGAGAGGCTTTCCACGCACCATCTCAGACACGCCCAACGGCGCATTCATGTCGAGGCCACAAAAGTCATCATCGATGGTCAAGAGCTGCAGTGGAGAAGAAGAAGAGAGAATAATACGTTACAAATCAGATTCAGTTTTCCTCAGGGAGCCTGAGAGCCAGTATTGAGCACGGTTATCCAGATTTAAACCTACACCTGGTCTGATAAACAGCAAAGAGTGAACTCAAGATTAATGAAAATAATAATCAATATTTTGTGGGTGAGTGTATTTCTTTTAGCGATATATATGGTGTATATATATGGTGGGGAGGTCGACAAAAGGAGAAACAGTTTGTATGTGTGAAAGAATGTGTGAGAACTTGTATGCATGCGTGCGTCTACTGATTTACATGCAAGAAATGTGGAAAGAAGTAAGAGAGAGATGAAGATGGAAGAAGACTGCAGTCACGCTCTAGCTCTGTAATAGTGCTGGAGGCTGCTCTGTCAGGCACAATTCCCCACTGTCCAGCCTATGCAACAGCAACTGCAGAAATGCCAGTGCCGCAAGATATTCAATGTGAAATGATTCAAAGTGAACAGAGGGAAATACAATAAAAGAAGTGCTGCATCGTCACACTGAGGCAAATCACTGCAATATATATATATATATATATATGTGAACAGGAGTGGGGAGAAATCCAATTCTTTATGGAGGTTCATCTGTTAAGCTTACTCTTTGGACATGCTGCTGTGATTTTACTATTAAACGCAGATGGGTATGTTTCATGTATTGTGCCTCTCTACATTTTGTGTTTGCATGCATGTGTTTTATCCTGCCGGGGGAGGATATTCATATCAATCACTGTGGGCAGAATGACTTATGGGTTTTGATAAGAGAATAATGGTGCTGGGGATTGGTCATTATTCTATGGGTATGGATGGAAACACTGGGATTAGGACTGAAGCAGGCATCACTCTTGATTAGGATTGAGAATCACCAGACACCTCCCGCTACAATATCATCACAATACTTATGCCACACTACGATATTATTGCAATTTTAATCATATTGCAATATTCAGCGATATATTGCGGTTTATAACCATTTTTCCAACTTCAACTGTTTCCCAATTTCAAACGATGTCCCCAAAAGGAAACTTTGTCAACATCTGTTTTATCTAAAAAGACACATTTCTCTGTTCATATCACTTCAATTAATTGCTGCGAAATGGGATTGTGAAGCAGACAACTGACCAACACATATATAATAAAAGATCGATACTTGGCGCCTGTGTATTGATACACTTTTACCAATGAAAATATCGCAATACTATGCTGTATCAATTTTTTTATCCACCCCTACTTTTGATTAATATCTTAGCAATGTGGTGGGTTGCTGTCGGGAGAGAGGCTTTGGCAGTTGACGCTGCTTTTACCTTCTTTCAAAATGCACATAAAACACCTGCAGAAAGGGGAAAATGTGGATATAAGCCATGAAACATAAGCATTGAAGTAATGACTAAAAAGCAATTTCTTGTGAACTGATTATGAAGATTACTGGTCTTATATAAATGATTAGGCATGCATCTGTTGATTATAAATAATTATAAGCCAAACACAAGGTAATCTGAAAAGAAATTAATGTTTCACTACAAAAGAAATAAAAAACATTTGATCACAAAAAACAAAAAGAACATAGCAGGTAAAGCAAACCAAGAAATGGCCAAATTTAGCATTTAGCTAAGGGCTAATTACTATGGGCATAATATATATGCTTCCTTCAGAAGAAAAAGGAGAATATGCACTGATAAAATCTTGGCTTTCATTTGGAGGAAAACCTATCAAAACATTTTCAAATCTACAGATTACACTTTAAGCTTCTACTGCCTAGTGGTTCGAGCTGTCAGAGGCGTGGTGGTCTGTGGGGCAGAGGGCCTTTTAGTTTAGGTCTTATTTTCCGTTTTTCCTCCTGGAAGTGCACCCCCTAGGCTTTTGATCAATCTTCCAAGCAGCAAGTGTCTCCTCACAACCTTTCACTAAAGGCCATCATCATCATCAGAAGCGTCAGACTGAGTCCCAGAAGAAATATGAGGTGTGCTTTCATTAGACAAATGGAATATGGCTGGTTGAGGCCACAATGAGCTTTAGGCTATAACACGGGGTTACGTGAAGTGGCATGGATGATCGATAGAGATGACCTAAATTTGGGTCAAGTTCATGTCATGTGGGGAGAGGGTTGAGATGAGGACAAAAAGGAGCAAAGCCAAAGACAAGTGAAGGAGAGATGATAATCAATGCAGACTGAGATACCACAGAAAATCAACAAAAGGTGAGTATTTGTGCACAAGAAAAAAACATTATCGTGGAAATCTTTTCCTTGCCCTCTCCTTGCCCTTCTCCTCTTGACCTTTTCAGAATGAGCGGTTGTCAAGAATGCACTCTCCACAGGTCCTACAAGTCACATGGTGGCTCACTGCTAAATAAATGGTGCTCTGATAACACACGGCGCATGTCACGGTTGCTCCGTGAAATCACAGTAAAGTATCACTCTGGTTTACGGTTTTACTGTACCAGCTAACCTCCCCGCCTCCCTTTTGAGACAACAACTCATAATCAACACTATTCCTCCTATTTTCTGATGTACTAACACCACCACCAATCTCCACTATAGCGTCCACTTACTGTACTTTTTCTCTATGCATTCGTGAACATGCATTGTTTTTGTGACAGAAAAACACACCCTCTCCATGTTGCCATCAGTTATAGAACAGCCTTATTGTCCCAGGGTTCAAATGTTAACAGGGGGCATCACAAGCAAAATGTAGTATTTGGAGACTCGATGATTGAAAAGCAGCCTCAAAAGATAATTAAAAGGTACAGCCACTTTTACAGAATGTGTGTGTGTGTGTTTTCATCTCTTGCCAATGACACATGCTGTATTATTTCAACTGGTTGCCAATCACAGCTGCCATCTCTGTCCCACATTCTGCAATCTCATGAAATATACTTTGTCTGTCAGCCCTTTCAAGAAGCCGACATATTTTCATTACGCCACCACCAAGACATGACATTTGTGCCAAAGACGTTTCTAGTCAGAATTCCAAATAATATCAATCTAGCCCTTGACATTGTCTGCCAATAGGACACTGCTATCACAATTCCTATCATGTTTTATGCTCCTCTTCTTTCTCTAAACCCATCTTATTAATGGATTTTCCAATGCAAAGGGCTTCCATTTTTCACTGCTATTTCTCTCTCGACCATGTATGTCCAACTTCTGAAATGTTCAGAGATATTTGCCGGTAAGAACAAAAGTAGTGCAGACCGCTTACACAGATAGGTTAATTGCTTCTACCACAGAGGATCGTTGCTGATGAAAAAACAGAATGCTTTGAATTAATACAATCTAAGCTCTATCCTTAACGTTTATTTTCTTGCTTTTATGTTTCTGAAAAAGGAAAAACTACATCCTTGGCTGATGTAAATACAGGACTCGGACACATTATGATACAGATACCACTAGTTGTAGACATCTGAATGTGTGTGCAAACTTCTAGATTAATTAGATTAACACTGACTAACAACTCAAATTACTTGAAACTACAAACTCAATTCTTTCTCAGTTCAGGTGTTCAGTCCCGCAGGGGAGAAACAGAAGAGAAAGACGAAGGGTTCCTCCCTAAAGTCAGAAGGACAGGAGAGCGGTGCCTCTGTATTTGGACACAGGCCAGGTACTAGGCAGAATCAGGTCACTCTCAGCCATATCCATCTCTCTGCTTCTGTTAGCCTGCCAGCACCGGCACAAAGAGAGCTCTCTTCTGGACTGTGCGGAGGGATCAGCAGATACAGAGTGAAGAGACAGAGAGGGGGCAGTGAGCGCACGCAAAACAGAGAGAGAGTTGCTCAATGCGATTAGTGGGGACTCCAACACTCAAACACTCTCTGATGTATGGCCTAATCTGGGCTGGCTGTTGTATGGGTCCGTTCCATTTCCTGCAAGTTCACGAAGTTAATGACACACATTAAACCAGAAAGACACTTTGCATCATGATGCTGCTCAACCATTGGAGGCTTCAAAGAGTCAATTTTCTTGCACTTTTAGCTAGTCCTCTTAAATGTATTGTTATATTCTATGGATGTGGCAGTTTTATTGACTTTCTTAACCAATCCAATTTGTATGCTCATTCTGCACTTAGTTTTTTTACAATAACGTTTCGTTGTATATGAGTAGCATGCTTTACTGTGGAGTTATGGATGATTACACGGCAAATTGCCATGGAGTACAACAGAATATATATATATGGCTACTGTGCCAAGACGTAGACTGTCTGACTAAAGAACACACACACACACACACACACACACACACACACACACACACACACACACACACACACACACACACACACACACACACACACACACACACACACACACACAACTGTCTTACTAGTGTCCTGTTTCTGTAAATCATTTTAATATTTCCATCTTCACAACGGTCTGTTTTGGAAACTTTCAACCCTTATAAGCAAGATGCAGAATGTCAAAGGAAGAGAGAACCACCATATATGCACATACAGGGCTGGTTCAATGGCCAACATGTCATCTCAAGGAAGATGGGCCATCTATCTTGGCAGATTCAGTTAATCAGTTACAGAATGAAAAATGGGGAATTATAGTTTGTTAGCGCACATTCACATAACACTATGCTGGAAAATGTTAATGTGAATGGATATACTAGACTGTACTTTACACTTCACAGGGTGTGCCTGAAACAATGTTGATTTATTTGTGTGTTACAGTGGCAGGTTTCAATTCGAGGATAAGATTTTGATAATTTATGTTTGCAGATGCTTGTACCTGCCAACTGCTAGCTGAGCAGCTATGACAGATAATACGTATTCGTTAGGGAAAAGCACATCAGGTAGCTAAAGGAACAGCATGACGATTTTAAATGAAAATGAGACATCACGAAAGCAAAGCCAGGAGAGAGAGAGAAGGTAGGAAATTGTCAGAGACAATATGGGAGTTTAGGAGATGCAGAGATGCAGAGATTGGAAAAAAGAAGGGAATTCACAAATAGCAGCTGAAAATAGAACTCAGTATCATAAAGAGAAAGGTGTATCTAACCCATGTTTTCCGCTTCACTGTGCATTGGCAGGAAATCTTTGATTATTTCTTTTGGAATGATTACTTGGCTTTTACATCTTATTTTCTGCCAAACACTATTTATTGAAGTGATACAAAAACTAAATTGAGAAATACAAGTCTCTATGTATAACCTTCTAAAGTTTGTGTTTATTAGAGTTTCTTCGTTACAACTATCACAATCCAATACAGCTTTCATATTCTCTTTTTGTTTATGCTGTGTAGAGAGACGTTAAGGAAAGTCAGTAGTCATTTGTCAGGATGTAGTTAGTAGGGGGTTATATTGGACTGCATCACCTTTAAAAGGTGTAAGATATATGTTGGTGGACAACATAGATTTATTGTATTATAATGGTATACAGTACTACAATTTAATCAATTAAATCCTTGACTATGATAAACTAGGTAGGGTTGATTGTGTTAGTTGTTGATTGGTTTGCATTTGATAGAGCTTGGTCAATTGAATTGGTGTATTTGGATCTGAGGCCTTGGTTCTCAGCAGGTAACCAATGGAGTGCTTTCTTCAGGTAGGGAGTGAGTCCTTACCCCAAGTGAAGGAGTTTAAATACCTTGAGGTCTTGTTTGCGAGTGAGGGGACGATGGAGCGTGAGATTGGTTGGAGAATCGGAGCAGCCGATGCGGTATTACATTCAGTTTATCGCAGCGTTGTGACGACAAGGGAGCTGAGCCAGAAGCTTACAATCTACCGGGCAATTTTTGTTCCTACCCTCACCTATGGTCATGAAGGCTGGGTCATGACCGAAAGAACGAGATCCAGGGTACAAGCGGCCAAAATGGGTTTCCTCAGGAGGGTGGCTGGCGTCTCCCTTAGAGACAGGGTGAGAAGCACAGTCATCCGACAGGAGCTCGGAGTAGAACCGCTGCTCCTTCGTGTCAAAAGGAGCCAGTTGAGGTGGTTCGGGCATCTGGTAAGTACGCCTCCTGGGCGCCTCCCTAGGAAGGTGTTTTAGGCATGTCCAGGAAGGAGGAGGCCTTGGGTAAGAGCCAGGACAAGGTGGAGAGATTATATCTCCAACCTGGCCTGGGAATGCCTCGGGATCCCCCAGTCAGAGCTGGTTGATGTGGCTTGGGAAAGGGAAGTTTGGGGTCCCCTACTGGAGCTGCTGCCCCTGCGACCCGATACAGGATCAGCGATAGAAGTTGAATGGATGGATGGCAAAAATACTTTTTAAATATTGTACAGTACTGCTTACTGCGGAGTGAGACAATTAGACGTTGGGGAAAAAAGTGACAGAGCAAGAAATGAAGGCAATTCAGTGTTTTCTGAGAGCAGCCAGTAGAGTATAGTGCAGGAAGCGGGAGACATTTGTGTAATCACAGAATAATGATATTGTGATGGATTATGACCTTTAGCAAGTGGTATCATGTATGGAGATTTAATTAGCGAGCCAGCCAGCAAGCAGGGTTGCAGATATGTGGATGAAGTGGGGGTGAAGTGTGTGCTTGTGTGTGTGTGTGTGTGTTTCTTAATGAATCCACTAGCCTTTCCCTTCCTGAGGATGTGGCCTAGACTGACTCATCAGCAGCCAGCCACTGATTAAGCTCCGCAATCAGTAGGAGGAGGGATGGAGATGGTCAGCACGGAGACAACACCATTCCAAACAGAGAACAAAATAAAAGACAGGAAAGAGTCAATAATATGAAATATGAACCTGGGTGGGACAGACAGAGAATGTCCTATTGGAAAAGTTCTTTACTAATAGAGGATGAAATGAGGCAGGGATAGGCCTGTGTTGGGAGGACTGTGATACAGATCAAAAGAAAAACTCAAAGAAACAGCAGCGGCCGAGTAGAATAATCTAATAAATTGGAGTGAATTCAGAATGTGAAGTCGATAGCACATGACAAATGTGGAAGAATAGCCCTTGGCATGTTAGTTAATGACATTTAATTAATGATCATTAGCAAGAGGGATGAGGGGATGGCCGTGGCCTGTCAGGGACTTACGGGCGACCTTGTAATTTTCTTGTCCGTGTTTAGAAGGGGGGGTGAGGACAAAACTTCACACTGTGCTTATGGAAAGCACCATAAGAGGAAATGAAGAGGAGAGAAGTACAGACTCAAGGAAGGAAAGCATGACAGAGAATGAGAAGATGGGATGGTGGCATCTATTTTTATAAGAGCATGCGGAGGACAGGCAAAAGGAGAAAAGAGCAGTACAGGCAGTAAGCAATGAATCAAGGATGAGAGAGAAGAGAGCAGAGGGAATTTATTGCGATCCCGGTGTTTTGTTGTTCTGTTTTTTTTTGCTGACACAGTGAACATGGAGGGAGCAGGCACCGTGTTTTTTATAGGTCACATGCCACTTCACAATGATCTATGGATGCAGGCCCTTTGCAGACTTATACTGTTGAGCATGCATTATGTGGCTCAGCCAAGCGTGGACATTTGGGGGAGAGAGGAAGCATCCTCCCTTACTCACTCTTACCATCTATCCTCTGCTTCTTTCCCTCCCATCATGCCACTCTCTGTACGTACTTCTTCTCAAGTTCTCCCTCTTTCCACATCTACCACTCAACAGAAAGCATCCTAAAGATGGTGTAATGCAACAAAAGGTCTGATGGGGGTGAGAGTAAAATGCTGTGCTACTTAGGCCTGTGTCCTTGAACATGTCTATACCTGAAGTATTTTGATGATTTGATTATTTCTCTTCCCAAAACATTAGTATCTGAAAACATAAATGTTTCAGTCAATTCAGTTGACGTACATGTAGTTTTTAAAACAGTTCTGTCATTTACATGGAGAAGTATTTTTAAGCCAACTGTTCTGCCGGCACACTTAACCGCTATTTACAATTCACAAGGTCCTTTTACAAAGCTGCAAGGTACCTAAATCCCTCCAATACGACAAAGTGGAAAGAAATACGGGGAGACAATGATCTGAAAATGACCAGCTAATATGAGTCTCTTTAAGTAAGTTAAAAAATATGAACCGTTAAACACTGAACGGACACACATCTGAAAAACACCTGCAAACATTACATACAATAATCTTCATCCGTCTTAATCCTATCTTTGATCCAAACATTTTGGATTATATCAGAGACATGGTGCTCCCAGTCATGCATCATTTAAAGCAGCAAAGGAATTAAACAGCGACTAACAACCAACGATTCATGCAAAAATCAACCATGGGATATTAGAAACGCACACACACGTAATGTTTGTCCACAACTCTTTATCTTAACATGGTCTCATTGTGACCATGTTACTCTAACAGGGAATATATATGGTCTATATTTATTATCAACTAATTTACTAATGCTCAACCAATAGGCCCCTGATTTATATTTGTGTTTGTTTGTCCGTGTATTTAAATATGACTCCTTATTTAGGGCTGTAGTTTCAACTCCACTCTGAAGCAGTCTGGAATCATCACATCTACATTTTAATAAATTATTATTGTTATTTTATTATAATTTTTTTCTATAACTATTTATTTCTATTATTCGACTGGCCTCTTTCTGCTTTTTAAAACTTCCTTATCAATCTCTGTAGTAGCCATACTTACAAGTGTGGTGGCACGTGTATATGTGTATGTGTGTGTGCGTGTGTGTGTGTGTACGTACGTGTATCACAACTCATCTATCTCCTGCAGAGTCCACAGTCACTTGTTCAGCAGGGTCTAATTTATGCAGTGGCGGTGGCGATACTGTGGCGCATGCTGAAATGGCATCATTCTTCAGCGCTAACCCCTGTGTGCTCCCTCACACTTCCTCTCCCTGCTGACAGCTCCACCCCAGGCATGATTTATCAGGCCCTCAAGCAACAGACGAAGGCTCCGGGCACGTGTGCCGTGCCAAAGACGGATTAATAGATAAACACTGTGATTCCAGAACCAAATACAAGAGAGGGTCAACTTCATAATGTCTTGAGATGGCTAAGGTCAGCACAATATGGACTGAGGCGTAGTGAGAGAATCAAATTTATGCTTCTGAAATACGGCAACGACTAAGCGATAACAGCAATAACTAGTTGTTGTTACAATAACTGTATTTCTTAGTAAAAGATGTGTATTTTGGCTCGCCAGTGCGTTTCACTCAATCAGTCTTCTCTAATGGTACAAAGCTTATGGAGCTTGAATGCAAGTTTTGTCTACATTACATAAAGTACTGTACATGTAGTTTCATAAATGATCCACAGGTAACTTAGCCAGTTGTAGTAAAGATATCTAAAAACTCCAATGCAAACATTTTCAAGAATCTACAGTATTTGCAAAAAATTGATTGAAACTCTAAAAAACAGACCTCTTCAGAGCGGTCTGTTATTTTAACACAATATCTACACCTCTCAGAACTCAAAATTGGCAAGTGAGCAGATGGTTCATGGAGAGGAACATGATAAATAATAAATGCATTCTGATTGTGGTAATTCTGAATTTCTTGAGGTTGGCAGTTTTTATTGATGATGTAACGAGATCAAGAAAAAAAATGCATGAAACAGATTTGGCTGCTTGTGGAGGAGGTTTGAACACGTAACACCCAATTTAACCTTGTTTTTTATGTGCACAAAGTGAGAAATCAAATGAACTGAATCACTGAATTTGTAATGCTGTTATGGAGAATAGAATATGTTAATTTGGATGAGCATTCAGCTGCATTGTTTAAAAGGTGAGCAGATTAAAAGAGGCAGTGGATGGTTAATATTGCATCATAATGGGATGGAGCATGAACCCGCCCAAGAACACAGTGTTCATGACGACCTCCCGCAGTGCACCCCAGCTCATTATAGTCACATTGGGAGAGCTTTTACAACAGATTCACCTATAGTGTCCCTCAGTAAGAAACTATTGCAGCAATAAGAAATATCACTATTTAGTTATTGTTAATGCAGTCTCATAAAATACCCTTTTCCTAAATGGGTTTGATAAATACCACTTGAATAAGAACTGCCTGACACCCGCAGTTTTGGCAGATAAGTAGCAAGGTACTACATGTTACAGTAGAGAATGTGTGTACTAGTGCATGCAAATTATATGTGTGGAATCAAAAAGCACTACCAATATAGTAAATATTTTCCCAGTACTGTCATTAAACTTGCATGTGTTTGTGTTCCAGTAGTACTCACCGCACTGCTGCAGGGAATATCTTTGACTTTGAGCCAAGCCAGGTCCAATGTGCCCTCACCCTTGTAGCACGACTGCAGCCGCTCCTTGATTTTCTCATTGATCTTCCGCAGAGAGAAGACACAAAGTGCAGAGTCCTGCGAGGCCTGGCGTGGACGCCTCTTTTGGCCTTTTGAGAAGACGGCGAACAAAACATCATCATCTGGTGCCACATCTAGTGAGCGTGCCAGGATAGCACCAGCTTTGGACAGGTAGGCTGCCTCAAGTAAACGGTACTCCACATTGCCACTGATGCATCCAATAGGCACCTCCACATAGGAGTTGAAGGCGGTGTCTGCCTTGCAGAGGCGGACTATCTTAGAGGTGTAGACCTGTTCCCGACCAGTAGAGGAGGATCCAGTGGTTGGCCCGCCCCCCATTTCAGGCTGCAAAGTCAGGAAGTAGACAAAGTTCCCACTGGCAAAGCCATAAATGTAGTATATGTCAAAGTCTGGGATGACCGTGAAAGTGTCTGAAGGAATCTTAATCATAGAGGCCACAAACTCATCATGGAAGACATAGGCAAACATGCCATCCTCCTCTGAGTTTCTGGCCAACTTGCGGCTAGAAATGGTAGGGAAGTACTCGGGTTTGCCATCTACTGCTGTGGCTACAAACAGCATGTCCGGTGAGGCATTGCCATATGACACAATGACCCCAAACACAGAGCCACTCTCATTGACACCAGAGAGGTAGTGCTCCTTCTTGTGGAAGGGCTCTCCTAGTTTGAAAAGGTCATCTAGGCGGAGGAGTTTGCAGATGCCCTGGTAAAGGCTGCCACATGCCAGCAGCCGGTTCTCCCGGTAATCCATCAGAAGCATCTTGTTGACATTGTTGGTGAGTGTTAATGGCTCACTGCAGGGCTGGACAATACGTGGTGGGTAGCATTTGCGGTTGTCTTCATCCGGGCCAGTTTCATGGGACACCTGGACCTCCAAGGCCGGGGACAGTTTGTATATGCGATTGACGGCTCCCAAATAAACATTGCCATTGCGATAGTCCACTGCTAGATGATTGAATGTCCATTCAGTGTTCTCGGCATGAAATGATTCATAATCCTCCGCCTGAAGGGATGCTGTGATCACTTGGGAGCCGGCACTGTGAGGCTGTGGGGCTTGCACCACTGTTTGTGATGTCACTGGAAGCGCCAGACTGGACAGGAAGCAGCATACAAAAAAGCAGGTCCGTGTCCTGGTAAGGGACGCCATGGTTGTTTTGAGGCTGTGAGTGGTCAAGGAGGTGGAAGGAGGCACAGTCCAGTGCTATCGGCCAATCCAGATCAAGCCTCTATTGAGATGGTCATTATGTACCTAAAGAGGGAAGAGACAAAGCCCAGTGAACAATAGCAACATAAACTTAACCAAAAATTGCAAAAAAACTTCAAGGCAATTGTCACATGGTATTGATTAACATCCATTATGCATATGAAGACTCTAGTGTGATTTATGTTCTAAATTCCTCTGGCACAGATTAGAACAGAGCATCTTTACAAAGAATAATGAGGAAAACAGTTGAAGAGGCCACACACTTAAGATTCTAGCACAATCTATAATTAGAAAAGAAATAGGCTGGACAGAAAAAGGAATGAGGCTGAGGCACAGTAGAGGTTTAAAAGGTATTGTGCAGGGAGAGCTTTGGCCAATAGGATCAGTCCATGGATTGAGGAAAAGGATGGAAGAGGAGGAGTAATGTATTGTCTCAGAGGAGGTGATCAGCATGGCTCTGCACCATCTCTCTGCATGAACCCATGCCCCTCTACTCCCATCCTTGCCTTTCTGCTCCAGCCACTATACACCTAATTGATCTCCCCTTGGAGTAGCAATTTGCATGCTTTGGCGATTTCTCTCTTTTCTCCCAATAGGGCATCTCACCTGCTGACACTGCTAGCAGAGAGAAAAGGACCTTCTTTCTCTCTTTAACATACCTACACACACACATACACACACTGACACATGCACACACACACAAAGTAGAGTGAAGAGGAACAATTAGAGAGGAAATGCAAGTGTCTGCAGAAATAAGCTTCCCTGTACTCCTTAGGTCATTTGCAATGGCTCAGCATTACACATATAGCCATAGCAGACAGGCACGCACACACATGCGAAACCATGCCAATTTAATGAACATTTTGCATGTGGTGTGTGGAACTCTCCGAGACGGATAATCAAGAAGATATGACAGCATTTACGTGTTAACATGGTGGTCCTGTGTTTGTTGCCTGCTCAAATGCCTAAGTGGTAAACTGAATATTATGAGGAGTGGTGTTCACCTGGGTAGTATGCAGTTATACATTTCTCACACACACACACACACACACACACACACACACACACACTAAAGTACTGCAACACAAATCCATATCAAATCCTCAGTTTTATCCTGATGCTGTCAACCTGAATCTAGTCTAGATCAACAGAAGTACTGTACATTTCCAAGAAAGGTTGCACAAAAACAAGTTCCTTTCCAAGACTATTTTGCAAAGCCACCGTTGATGTGTCCAGAGTTTAGCACTGCCCAAGACGATTGCGACAGTTGAAAGACATGGGAACAACCCAGATTCTTTCTTTCCCTTATCCTAGAATGTATATGGTGTAGCAGATCTAACTCCACAGACTAACCTGAATCATACTGATAACAAAATGGCATCATTGTTGTGTGAAAACATTATAAATAATTAACTATTTTTCTTGCATGTACAGTATATTTGTCCTTAACGGAAATATGCACAATAGTATACACAACTTTAAATTAACAAAACAGTAAGCAGGTCATCCCGGGCCTTTCCATGTGGAGTTTGCATGTTCTTCCTGGGTTTTCTCCAGGTGCTCCGGTTTCCCAACCACTACATTTATGTTCCCCTCTACCAAGCTGATGCGGTGAGAGACTGGTGTCGTAAGGCTGCAGTGTATCACCCAGGTGGGTGCTACACATTTGTTAGAGCATAGTCCTCCCCCTGAAGCGCTATAAGTGTCTATGATAAAGCGCTATATAAATGTTATGAATTTTATTATTATTATTATTATTATTATTATTATTATTATTATTATTATTATTATTATAAGAGTTTGCAGCTATTATCAATATATTAACTTTCAAGTACAACTGTATTGTGCCTAGTGCTAATGTACTGTATGTAAAAAGTACATGTAATACCAACATCTTTCCTTTTCATATTCAATGTATAAAAATGTGCATGCTGTGGTGTAAAAGGTACATGGTGAAGACCGAAAAAAAAACTTCACTCACACTTTTACTCAAATTGGAATCTTCATTGGAAAAACACAGTTTTACTGAACAATGTCATGGTTGGGTTTCAGCTGACAGAAAACGTAAAACAATGTAAAGTTATATAAGAAGAATTCTAATATTTTTGTGGCATAAGGAAAAAAAGATTTCTTGTCCGCGCTAAAAACAATTACTTTTTTTTCACTCATTTTCAGGGCATTTATTTTGGCATAACATTCCAATTGTAAATCTCGCATATTAGTCTTTCACCTTTTACATTGATCAATGTGAACACTTTCACCCATAAATGTTGGTGCTACCTAACATTATCCAGCCACAGATCACCTCTCAGGTTCATATCCAGGCAATCACAAGTTTTGGTGGTGTCAAATGCAATCTCACTGCAATCTTACCAATCTCCTCTCCATCTACTGGCAGGCAGAGAGCAAGAGAGAGAGAGAGCGAGAACCGAGCAGACAGCCTCTCTCTGCACAGGATAAGAGGACCAGAGGAGGATGAGAGGGATACAACTGATACAGAGTTAGAAAAGATGACATGTATTGAGGTGTGCGTGTTTGTGCATGAATAAGAGTGAGTCAAAGAGCGATCATTACAGTAGCTATGACGCAGGAGGGTGAAGGGAGAAACAAGTATAGGGAAATACAGGCTGTTGACAAATACAGTAACAAACTCATAAAATAACACTGCAGTAAATTATGTGACAGACAAAACATTCTATAGTAAGTAAGTAATTCCCCCAAAACACTGTTGCAGTAGTAAAGTGTTTAAATAAAAATCAACACATTTGGGATTCTGAAAAAATAATTAACATTACCACATTCACCAAATCGGTATTTGCAGCAAGGCAATAACATTACATATTAAGTTGTTTCCGTTAGTGTCCACCCACCGAAGTCAAAGTGAGTGTAAGGGAGAAAGGTTTAGAGAAAGAAGCTAGTTGATGCTGCTGTAATGACAGAGCAGTGAGCCCATAATGTTATCCTAAAAATAAAAGAGGAGCTGGATATTAATCTCACAAAAGGGAACAGCACTGGAGCTCCCACCTCTCATTTACCTAGCAGGAGGGATGACCATAACTAAGTGTTCCTCTAAAATTCACAGACAACTATATTCAGTTAGTATATATTCAGGGTTATTAATAGAAAATGAGGAAGAGATGGCCGAAGGAAGACAAAAGGTGACTAAAAGGGAAAAGGAGGGTGTGAGACATAGTTAAAGACAGAAGGAAAGGCTGTCATACCACCTTCACATTCACCTATCCTCATGAGTATAAACACTAATGCACTGAAACATGCAGCTGACATCCAAAATAAAACAAACAAAAAACTTGAAAAGAAAAGCTCCCAGTAGTCTCCCTTAAGAAATAAATGGGAGTTTTGTGAGCAAAATACTAACAACTGACACTCTGATCAGTGGTACCCTGCAAGGGCATTGTGTCTGCCACATGAATCTGTTGGTGAAATGCAATTATTTTTCCTGACGGGCTCGTTTAGTTGGTGTTTGCCTTTGCCTGCTGATCATCAAGCGCCATTAATTAAAGCTTGCTTTGGTTCAAAGGATTTACACATCAGACGCAAGCAAGCAAGCTAGCACACACACAACTTTAACACATAGTTTATCTTTATCCAGTATTCCATTAGTAGGCTACATGCCTTTTCCCTTGCCTGCTCTTATATTTTAAAATAAGGTGTGATACTGATGGCAATGATGTATAAGAACTACAGACCAGCCAGAGTATGAGGCAGATGCAAAAGGTAGTAGGGGCTTCGAATTCTGTGAACCGAGTGTGTAGCTGACTTCTCTGGGCTAGCTGCAACACACACACACACACACACACACACACACACACACACACACACACACACACACACACACACACACACACACACACACACACACACACACACACACACACACACACACACACACACACACACACACACACACACACACACACACACACACACACACACACACACACACACACACACACACACACACACACACACACACACACACACACACACACGGACACGGACAGGAGAAGAGAAGCTTGGCAGATGGATAAAATGTGTCTCCCCCACCCCTAAACCAGATGACAGTTTTTGTGTTCCGTCTCTCACACATACAGTACATTTAATCTGGCTGTCAGAAATATTGCTCAAAACTTCCAACAAGACACAACCACACAGTTAGGTTCACAGATCAACTGCTACAAAACGCTCTGTTTCAAGCAAAATATTTTGATGCAGCAAAGCTAATTTCAGCGACACCAGTACTACGCAAAGCTATTATGGATATGTCATGAACCATTTTGCTTTGGCAATGATTGTGTAATGGAGAGCAGAGGCCAGACATGACAATTGGGAGACACAACAAAAAAGCCTTGAAAAAATAATTCCCTGCTATTTATAGTCTGACGGAGGGAGGCATTCATGTTGAAGAAATTACTTGGAATTAAAGAAACTGTCAAAGTCTTTTGTAAACAGCTTAACTTCTCACAGTGTACATTTTTAAAATAACTATCACATTTAGAAAAACACTATGAGTCAAACGGGATTAGGAGATTATGAGTATGAATTTGGGTAATAACACATAATCTTTTATATTCATAAAGAAAAAACAGACTGCACACTTATCAAAGGTAATTTGTTGCAGGGTGAAAGGAGGCGAATGAAAGACTGTCAAAGACTAGCACACAGAGACAATCAAGACTGCATAACAAGCAAACAGAATGGTATGCCATACAGAGGGACAATGATGACAAAGATTTAAGAGATAGGAAACAGAATGTAGAGCAGAATGAAGTGAGAAGGAAGAAAGGTCAGTGAGGTTTCAGAAAGGTAATGGAGATGTTAAGAGCATGTCTCGCTCTAGCTACAGGTCAGCTACTCAGTCAGTCCTGTGTCCATTTGCTGGGGAGATGGAGGGTGGCTAGATGCATAGATGTAAGATAGCCGTATTTGGAAAAATAGTCTCCTCTCATGCTTGTACAGAATTCCATAGTTGGCATTTTCACTAGGGGAGCTCTCACCCTCATCATCAATAGAGGAACTCCCACTTGCATCCAGTAATATTTACTATTTGTTTAAAAAAGAGATTTTGTGAGATAACTCAATTGCCAGGCCCCTAAATAGTTGGTAGGTGTGTAGTCTAGTTTTAATTGGTTAATGACTGCATTGTTTTAGGAGTAATTAGAGCAGCAGTGGACAAAAATGTTTATTTCTGTAAATGCCTTTCTGTGCTTATTTGCTCATTATGTTCTACCGTTTTCATGGGACAGAGGGCCCTTGTTTCGCCACTGCACCCTGGGAATGGTTTTGTCAGCCTTTGCTGTGTTTTATGGGCATGAATCTTTCTGGTTGACAAGATATCAGATGGCTGTTGTAGTACTGTAGCAATGTACTTTTAAGGCTCTCATTAACACTCATTCAGACTCTGCACCTGCTCATTTGACACTACTAAACACCTACTACTAAAGTCTGCTTAGCAGCTTGATTACATGTCTAACTAATAAGTGCTCCAGTTATTACAATGCATTACCATGCATTTATGGAAACCTTTTTAAATGATTGTAGTTGTTATTGGTCTGGGATATGATGAGTCCTGGGTGGAGGCAGTGGTAGCATAGCAGAGGATCAGCAAGTATTAGTCTGAGATATGGGGTATGAGACTCAGCATGGGAAAAGTTAGAAAAGAGAGCAAAAATAAGTGAGTGAGAGAGCCAGAGTAAGACAGAAAATACAGAAAGAAAGACAATGACACAGAGGCAGATGAATAAAAAGAAAACAAGCAGACAGATATGTTTGTCCCAGAAGCAGTGGAGTGGTGAAGTCTCCCCCCAAACCTCCAACCACCCTACTCCCCTGCTGAGCTCTGGCACTGATCAGAGGAACAAGCGTCACTCTGCATTGCAGCCACACACTGGCACTAGAGGAAAACACAGTGTCTCTGCACTCACAGAGCATAATCACACCACAAATGCACGCACACACGAGCACACACACGAGCACACACACGAGCACACACACACACACACACACGAGCACACACACGAGCACACACACACACACACACACACACACACACACACACACACACACACACACACACACACAAAAAAGCAGAGCAGGAGTGCCCCACCAACACTCACAAACTGGCATTATACCTTGTCTCAAAAGTACATGTTGCCCTCCACCCCCATCTTACCCCTCTACAACTCTGGCAAAATTAAAATTTGCTCTAATTAAAATAGAGCAAAGTAAACTAAGGCTTTTTCAGCTTGCTGATGGCCGAAACAAACACACTTTCCCTCTCAAAAAAAGCCAATCATATATTACATGGGAATATAGATAAAAATGTGCACACAAATCAGCATTAAAAGGGCTTGCCCTCACAAGACTCAGGCTAAGTAAACGCACTAACATCCAAACACCTTTAAATAACATGGACAAACATGTATGTACAGCTAGCATGGCCATGTATATCCATGCATTAAATAGCTTAGCATGCTTCATGGTTAAAAGTATGATTTTACTTAAACTTGCAATCATGATTATTTGCCTCAGTTTAAAGAAAAATTGTAAATTATTGAAGTTTTATTTCCAAACATATTTTCTCTTTTTTATTTGTAAAAGTAGCAGGCTTTTTTTAGGGCAGAGACAAGCATTAAAAAACACATCAATGTGGCTGAATTCCATTATTGTATATGAATTAGTATTATTATTATTATTATAAGATTAAGATGTGCAATCAAATAATAATGTTGCAGCCCTATCATTCACACACACACACATCTGTGAACAGACAGACAAAGCAAAACTTGATGGATGAAGGAGTGATCAGGTCTAACATGCCTATCAGGCTAAGATAACCCCTGCTGATACACAAAACAGATGGCACAGTCATCTCTCTCAGGAAGGCAGCAGCAGAAAAGAAGAAAGGAGGACAGAGAGGATGGAGAGAGAAGCCGGGGTGTCCTTGGTTACATCAAGACGTGGATTAGCAGCATGGATTACTGTCACCAGATACCCTGTCTAGATCGGGGTTAGGAGGTCTAATCCACCACGGCTGTTTATATTATAAAGAAGGCTTTCGGATTGTACTGTCAACTGGATACATATCATATGAATGGCAGAAAACTGACAGAGCAACTATGACATTATGTACTACAGATGTAGCAATCATTCCAGTGTTTACGAGCATCAATGCTCCACAAATAATACATAGATAACTATTAAAGCAACCATTTTAAAATCTCCACCTACAATTTTCAAGGGAATCTTTTCCTGCTCAGTAACTGATGTCATTTTAGAATGACGCTATTAAACCAAACATTTCCCATGTAGCAGCTTCAACTCCGCTGTCCTCGCATCTCTCTCCCACATCTTGGCGTGGCTTCCTTGTGTCTTAGCTCCCCCGGACGACACAAGTGAGGGAAGGGAGGCGACACGTTAGCATAATGAAAAGCAGCCCATTTGTAATGGAAATAACATGGTTATCCACAAAGATGCAAGTCAACAGTAAGAAATGTCAAAAAAGTGGCAAAAACAAAATCAGAAAAATAAAGTATCCTGTGGCCTGAGAATTTACTGTGCGAAAAAAAGCATAGCCAAGCATAGGAAATCCCTGATCCGTTACACAGTAAGTGTATCAAGCATAAACAAAAACGTTGTGTTGCATGTTTTTTTCTCCCTAGCTTGCCATCTTTCTTTCTTTCTATCCTTTTTTAGAGCATGGCTTTTTTGGAACATTTCAGAGAAGGGGTCCAAGCAAAGATCCAACTAGACAACCCCTTTTTAGATTTTAGAGAAGTAGCTGATATCTGTCCATCCCTTTTCTTTGCTCAAACCCTTTCATTTTCTGAGATTAACAAATCATCCTTAGTAGGATGGGGTTCAAACACTCATCTATCTAGAGTCTGGCCCCTCCAGAATGTTTTCTATACAGAAATAATAATCTCTGCATTACTTATTTTATAACAATCTATCTATGATACTAGCTATCACTAGTAGTGTTTCTACAATGCAAAGAGAGTGGTAAATGACAGAGACCTTGATGGAGTACAGCACTCAAACAGTCCTTGGTTCCAAAGTAAGGTCACTCAAACACAAACTCTGCACTCTCTCTCACACACACACACACCCACACACACACTCAGACACATACATGGCTCAGGCTGAGCCTTTATGCAGTGGGTGTTGATGCAGGTTGAGATTGGTGGAGTATGTTATCATCCGTACAGATCAAGAGGGTCTAATGTCATTAGGGCTGTTGAAGAACCCACTGGCCTGCAGTCATTGCCTCGCTCTGATTGGGTTAGACTGTGGCTGACTTCCTGAATAGGAAGGGCCTCTGTGTTTGACACAGGTCACACAGCAGTGGCCAGAGAAGGCCATTTACAGAGTGAACTTAATGAAGCTCCGAATTCGAATTAGGATGACTGAGTCCTGACAAAGACGTACGCAACTCATCAGTGAGCATTAGGGACCCTAATCACACACACAACATAAGTATTACATTTGAAAAAGTTTCATCTGCATTTATAAGCTGTATAGAATACAGAATATCAGAACAATAAGTAAAAAACCAGGATGACCACTGTACACCTATTTTTGACATGTTTTAACAGGTAATGCTTTAAACAATCCCATTCTAAGATGGAGTGTTTCAAAAAACTTAGAAATTTGTAAGGATGAGCAGAGTGGAGCAGAGTTTTAATATTTCCCTTTAATCTATATTTAACAAGAAACACAGATGACATATTTTCTATTAACACAAGAGATCTCCTTGATCATACTTTTGAACTGCCCCCTAGTTATAGTCATGTTGTGCCATAAAAGATGTAATTTGCTGTAATTACTATAAATGTAGCCAACAATCCTTCTTAAATGGTGTTGCTAGGCACTGTCTGACAGCTGCTTTCACAGGACAAATTTAAAGCCTCTAGCTCTCTCTCATTTTCCATTTCTCTGTCTTTCTCTCTCCCAATTCCCTTATTCCCCACGCTTACGGGCAGACAGGAATGCAGAGCTGTGTAGACAAATCAGCTCTCGCTTCCATGGCACCATTAAAGTCCCAACACGTCCTCCCTCTCTTTTTCTATCCATCCATTTTTACTTCACCTGTACCTCTCCTCCATCCCTTAGCGCTTCTGTTATTTCATGAGTTTGATATTTCTACCCCCACCCCCTCTCAATATCCCTCTTTCCCTCCCTTCCCCTTTCTGTCTCATCTCTAGTTTCCAGTATCCCTTTTTCCTCTCGACACAGTAATTAATTATGAGTTGTAGTTTGCTTGAAGCTGAAATGACTCTGAATGGTTCGCTGCAGTGGGAGAAACAAGACACGTCCCAGTAGTGTGCTCCGTGAGTTTTCCTGCGTGCTTTGGTCAAAAAAACAGAAATGTCTTTGCTGTCTGTTACCTTCAAGGCAGGCTGGGTTCCTGCTCATCATGGGAGTGCTTGTGTCTACCTGAATTAGAGCCTTACTGTTAGCTGATAAGGGCCACTAATTCACAGTGCAGGAATACCTAAGATATATTTGAAGTAAATAAGAAATCGTGTTGCCATACTTTGTCGAGCATAGAGTAAGTGAATGTAAATGTGAATATCTGTTATTTGTCCACACAGACAATATACCCAACAAATCCTTCCCAGCAGCAGGCATTTCCACACATAAACAGGCATAGTGTGACCTCTGAGGTTTTACCCTCCCTGCAGTCAGGCTTGCTGAGTTGTGGTGAGACTTGATTTCCAGCAAAAGGTGACATTCTTAAAGCTCTTCTTTCAAATTCGCTCATCACTCTTCTTGTCCCTCTTCCTTTTTCCCTGCCTGTCTTGCTCAGCATTATCCAAGCATGTCAGTGCCACTGAAGCATGTAATAAATCAGGAATTATAACACTTTAGGCCCCCAACCATAACACAAAGCTTATGTAAGAATGTGGAGTGGAGGTTATTTGAATAGGGTGGGGGTGAGCTTGTGAAGCCTCTTGACCGGACATGGAGGGAGCGAGCAAGAAGAAGAGGTTAAATGAGGTTGTATGATCAATGTAGAAACTAAAGCTCTGTCTTCCTTGGCTTCAGAGTTTCCTTTATTTGGGGTGGCCCTCCAAACAAAGAGCTACAAGATCTCATCATTATTTATGTTTTCGATCAAACTTGTGCACTTCCTGCTACAACATGCCCAAATGCCTGCTGTGACGCGCACGCCCGCACCCCCACCCCCACCCGCGCCCACCCCCACACACACACAACCCCTAAGGGAAGGGTGCAGAAGAGTTGGATATCTGTGGTCCAGGTTGAGACAAGCCAAGAGACTACTGGTACCTTGAGGGAAAGCACATAAATTGTTACCATAACATCTAAATACCTCAGATCTAAACCACTGGCATCATGAAATAGAATATGAAAAACAAATGGGTATGAATTGTATTTTAAATGTGGCCACACCGAAAGAAAAAAAGCCCACAAAACTGTCAAAAGCCCCAAATCATTAGTGCTACAGTCTTGCCAAAAAGATATTTCTTTAGTTTAACGAACCACTGAAATTGTATTTTCAAAATATTTCAGGACTGCCATGTCACCATGCCATCTCTTCAAAGTAATCCCTATATGAAAACTTGATATAACGAGATCCACCCTTTCGTTTTGTCATATCTGTATTGATTATATTTACCTTTTATGAGTCACACTTAGTTTTGCCAAGTAACCCTCGCTGTCATTAACATCCAGTAATTCTTATTCATTCACTACTATAAGCCATAAAAACATCGATAACACAGTCTTAATGACAATTATGTCCAACTGGTTACAGCTTGTGTGGCAAAAGGAAAAAACATATCCACAAGCCAAAATAACTGCTTCTGATCTTACTCAATGTTGCTGTAAACCGGCTGAGGCCTGCCCCAGTTCAGATCTTTTGTTATGACAAATGAAGCTATTGGTCGCAGTTTTAATCTTTTTTTTTATCTATTTGTCTGTTTCTCCCACTAAATCCTTTATTCAGTGACCTGTCTGTATCAGCCGCTTTCCCCATCTTCCTCCCTTACTGTTGCTGAACAGTGCTAAAACAGACTTGACCTCTGAGATTAACTTCTAAGACATGAAAGCTTAATAATTTAGAAGGCTTTGTGGTGATTATAATAAAACATTAAACTGCTGCTGCTGCTTTAATTCACTCACTCCGTTTCTACACCTTTTTTTTTTTAATCTCTTTTCTTTTAAAAATGTGTCTTTTAGGTATCTGAAAGTAGATGTGCACAGTACTGCAAGTCTGTCACCAAATATGTGTGGTGCGTGCATGTGTGGTGAGCTCAATACAAAAGGTCAAGGAATAAACTATTGGAGATAAACAGTTATATTTAGCCATCCTATCTTATCCCATTCCATCACACACACACACACAAACTGTTACACACAGAGACCATAGAGGAGCACAATGCACATCTGTGAGCTCATCACTGCAGTGATTGATTTGGTTTGCTTGAAGCGCGTGGATTAAAGCTTTCCCTTATAATCTGTAGTGGTGATGAAGAAGAGTCTTAAAGATCTCAGCTCCTGGTTTTAATACGCACAGCTGGAACGAGGTCAGTCGACTGCCCTGTAGTGCCCTTTTAAATTGTTATTTTCATGTGTTGCTGTATTTCAAATTTAACTGCCTACAAATGTAATTAACTCTTTACTAATCCACTGAAAAAAGATTAAAATCACTAACATGATATAACAATTATTTTAAAAAGTACACCCACGGGGGCCTGGGTAGATCACCCGGTAGAGCACTTGCCCATATACAGGTTTTACTCCTCGTTGCAGCGGCAGCCCTGCGGCCCTTTGCTGCATGTCATTCCCCTTCTCTCTCCTCTTTCATGTCTTCAGCTGTCCTATGTTTTTTTAAATTAAAAATATTTTTAAAATTAAAAGAAAATCAAAAAAGGACACCCATAAAAAGCATTGTCATCCAATTCAACATCAGCACTAAGTAAAACCTCATAAATTACCACTGTGTTAAATCAACATATCATTTTTCACAATGTCAATGGAAAACTGAACACTCCGTTGGATGTTGATGCACCATCTCTCATGTACCTCTTACTGTGTCTTGCTCCTAACTTTGTAGTTGCCTCAATTAGAAAGAAAAATATGACCTTATTTCTGACTCTGCTTTTGAAAAAGGTACAGAATGTGTCATACTTTGTCATTCTGTTCACATGCCCATCTAGTGTAAATTCCCTAGGTATAGGCCATGTGGGATAGATGAAGAATGTGGGACATGCTAGTGAAGACAGAATATCTACACGTGCAGAAACTTGCAGCTCTGCGGTAATGGTCTCACAGAACTGAAAAATGTGCAGTTTGACAGGATGTGTCAAAAGTGCCCTTCCAGCTGCTGAGATATACCACTTTTAAACACATTCAGCAAATGGTGCTATATTATAACTACTGACTGAGAAATAGAAAAGACAGAGAGACAGAAGAAGAAACAGCTGGCACGATTCAGCATAAGTGGATAAGTGAATGTGTCATTTCGGTAAAAAGGTCAAATTTACAAACAAAGATGAGAAAGAAAAAAAGCTATGATGCCATTATTGTAACAAATATCGGTGACTATATAATGTAATATGTAAGGCATCTCCTCAAACTAAATAGCTTCACACTCCATTCCAATTATCTTTCAACACGTAACATAACACGTAATGCGCATAACATTTTTCCGTTTTTAAGTAATTCTTCTACTGTCAAATATAAAGTATGTATCTATCTAAACTACTAAAACTAATGTTGGCATTCTAGGTAGTAATTGCCAGTAATTGGCAATAATTGAGAATAATTACACTGCAGAGTATCCTTTGGGCTTGCAATGAAAATGTTGACTGTTAATATTTAATTGATGAGTCGAATGATTCACCACAGGAGTCACTCATGCAACAGGTGCATGCCAAACACATGTCCATTAATGTGAATTTAAACTAAATACACAAACATATTCATAGAAATTCTGACGGTGGTGTTGCTAAGAGTAACGCATGCTCATAAACACATAGGAGATAGAGATATAGATATATATATATATAGATATATATATATATATAGATAGAGGTGCACCTACATAATTTTCCTGAACCCCTTGCTGTCCTTGACTGTAAAGGGGAGGGTCGGAGCTCAAATGTTAAGTCAAAACGTGTTAACTGGCAGGTCAATGGAGGGGATGGCCTTCAAGTAACTTAAACAATATGTGCTGTTAAAGTCAATTATATTTTTTAAATGAAAAAAGTATTACATGTGTGTCCAAATGTCAGCGTCATACTTTGTCTGCCATGTTGGCATTAAAAAAATGTGGACAAAACACAGTTTTTTCCAAAATACAGGCAGAAAAACATACAGTAAAGAGTGATGGCATCAATTTGTAAAGTTAGAGGCACTCAATAAGGGTTCATACATATTCTAAGTGGGTCTGAGAATCTTCCGGAGAAACAATGATGACTTTGTAGAATCTCATGATAGAATTTTTATTAAAATTTCAGTATAATTAATATTAGATTTCATATGCTAAAAGAAATTCATGCAACGGACAGTTTGACATGTACACAATAATGTACACAATTAACAAGAAAAACCATTCCTGAACATCAGCTGAGGGGTGGGTAAACTAAGTGCAGGCAGGTTTACAGGTTTATTGGAGTAATGCTGATGTCTCCAGCAACTTCCAGTGCACTGGGTGGGAGGTGGCAGAAGGAGATGTGTGCTCAGTATAGAAAGGTGTGGTCACATTGTCCTTATTGATAATACTCGACATCTTGTCGCTGCAAAATGATCTCCGCTCTCTTTCTATGTTAGTATACTGTATATTGTTCTTCCGATCAGACAAAACCATTTGAAGACACCAACTTGGATTGTGGGAGCTTGTGATGGACATTTTTATTACTTTGAATCAACCTTTATGAATCAATGTATCATCAGAAAAATAACTGACAGATTAATCGATAATCAAAAAAAACATCCTGCTCAGAAATGCTGCAGTTGCTCAGGATAGCATGAGCACCAAATAAGCACCAAACACTCCATCAGTCAGTGTTTTCAAATAGACAAGACATTCATTGTGGTAGAGGACCGTAAAATCCAGGCAATCTAACAGTTATTGTAATCTATCCGGTGTATTGGCACCTTTTTCTCACTGCTGATAAAAAAAGAGAAAGTAAAAGGTCAAATATCCATCACAGCATCAACCTAGCATGTCTCTTTAGTGCCTCCTGCTATTTTTCAAGGCAAGCACAGCAGTGAGGACAATTTCTGTGGAGGGGTTCTCAGTTGACAAATCATGTTGCCATAGGAATGCTGTTAGTTGCGTGGGTGGCAGGTAAGGATGCTGTGTGTTGCTATAGTGAAAATATTTTATTGGCTAAACAAAAATACAAGCTTGAGATGGCAGGAAGCTTTTAGCGTTCAGTTGATGATTCTTAGTCCTAACAATCTTTTACAACAGGGGAGGGAGTGAGAAATAATGACATAAATGAAACAAGGGTCAGAGTTGATTTATGATATCATGTGTGAGTAAACACCTTCCTACATATTAACCAGATAAGTCTGAAGCGTAACCAAAATAACAAATTATAGTTGTTTTATTCCAGGAGCGCAACAAACTTCTTCCCAGTACTTTGTTGTAGGGTCCTGGCTAAGAGTCAATCACTGCATTCACAGACAAGCCATTCCAAATCCCATCAACAGAAGAAAAAAAAAAACACTCAAGAAAGGCAAAATCCCAAACTCAAAAGAGGGTAGCACACAGGGAAGAATAACATGAAATCCCAGTGTAAGCCTTGTTAAATCTCTCCGTAACATCCCCAACATTATGCTGCTAGACTATGATATATCCAGAGGGGAGGGGTAGACAGGAGAAGGTGGGGAGATGCAGGGAGGGCTTTACAGTACTGGCTTCTGGCTATAGCGTGGCAGCCCACTGTTTCACAATTACTGTGGTAACACTGCATACTGATGCCCCCTGACACCACTGACTCACTGAGAAGACAGGAAGTGAGGGAGAGAGAGGAGACAAGAATGAGTGGAACAGAGTGTGTGGGGGTGACAAGAGTGGTGAGACATATCATTAACTTTAAATTGTCTGGTCATGCCAATAGGGGATCCCTCCTGCTAGGAAACAACTTTATACCTAACAAATAAAGTAGTCAAACATACTTACCACATTCTCAGTATATATTTCTGTCAACACTACTCAGTATGGCCATTCCTACAGGGGTCTAAAAACACTTGTCAATCATAGCAGCACAATTTGTTTTTTTAAATAAAAGCAATAATACAGTCATTTGCATGGTAATCTTAGTATTGTTCCATTGTATTTTGTTCACAGCAAAACCTGTGGAAAGCCTAATAAAAAGCTTTGTGCATGCATCTACTGAAACCTCAAACACTGGTGTTGTTTTCGTATTTGTATATGTGGTGCTTTGAAAATTCCCCTTCCATAAGATGTCACAGACCTTTTCTAGCACTTAGCACCATCATCACTTATCCTCTTTATAAGTTGAAAGAGGTTAAACTTTTCTGAATTACTGCGCACATCAATCTCAATCAAGAGTTCTTACAACCAATACAGTTGAAGAAACGCTAGGACCAGAGTGCAGTGTCAAGAGCTTACATACAGTGGGTACGGAAAGTATTCAGACCCCTTTAAATTTTTCACTCTTTGTTTCATTGCAGCCTTTTTCC
>NC_048429.1:7967572-7985027 GCF_013103735.1 Etheostoma cragini | reverse complement strand
TTTTGGAAAATGGCTGCAATGAAACAAAGAGTGAAAAATTTAAAGGGGTCTGAATACTTTCCGTACCCACTGTACTACTAGTAACAAACTGACATTGAACTACTGCATGTGGATGTCACTGCAAACCCTAATGCTTGCAAAAAGTTGACTTGTGGACACAGTCATAATAATGTTGTTGTACATAACTTTCGAATTGCATGCTTAAGTAACATAATATCAAAACATGGTTTGTTCCTGCAGTCGCATTTAAAATAAACTTTTGCTATTGAAGGAACGAAGTGATGAGAAAAAAATCCAGGAAATGCCTGCCAGAACAGAGTCCCTGTGGGATAGATTACACGCCATAAAGATGATGGTTGTAGGTTACATGATCAGAATTAAGAGCTCTGAGGCATTGTCTAATATGGATGAATCAAATATGCATGCATGCATGCATGCATGCATATTTAAGCATGCGTGCCCATGCTTCTTTGCAACAGACAAGATGAAAACGGAATTAGGGGCCTAATCCTCGCATGGATTTAAGGTGTCGGACCAGACCATCTGCAATTTTCTCATCATTTCATGCATCTGAAACAAAACAAATTTACTGCTTGTCATGCTCGGCTTGGAACACTCAAACATAAGATTTGATGTACCACTGTGTGTCACCTGCCGCTGCATCAAAGAGAGCTGTTTTTTTTATTTATATATATATATATATATATATATATATATATATATATATAAAAACAGCTTTATCTGAATCATAGAGACATGGGAGAAACACTTTAAATTGTCTTCTCAAAAGGAGTAGTCTGGCAAACCACTGACATGTTGGAGCCTTTCAACTACTCTCTGATCTCTTTCTTACTATACATCGTGCCTCCTAGGTCATTTCAATGTCACAACATGGGGATTTTTTCCCCCAATTCCACACACTAACACAACACAGATAAAGTTATGTGCTTGGCAGCTTAGAGTGAGGCAGAGAGATATGGGACGAGAGAGCTGGAGGCAGAAACATTCAGTGAGAAAGGATTGAGAAAAAAAGATGAAAGGAAACATGAGAGAAGGCTGGAGGGAGAAAATAAAAGTGGTACGACTGTGATATAGTAACATGTACATGTATTGGTCCCCATTATGAAAAAGGCACGTGATAGCTTAATAGGAATGGTTGCCAATATGAAAAAAGAAGCAAGAAGTTTTGGACAGCAGGATATGTGCACACACACACACACACACACACACACACACACACACAAACACACACTGTGTACATATCTTCTCTGTAGGCCTCACACATATGCTGAGTAAACTATTCCGATGCGAACAAAGGTTCTCATTAGATTGGATGCTGTGACTCATATTGATTTCTCTGCATAGAATTCATAACGGCTGTTGTTTGGAGATCCTCACTTGAGATCTCTGCTGTCTCTGCTGTAGGGAACATCAATATGCAGCTGTGCAGTGCATTACCAAAGGGTTAATTACATACTTGTAAGCAATTACTCTCTTAATCCAGCATAGAATCCTACCCCAAATTGGAATTTTAAGCAAAACCATCAAACTGTCAGTCATTGATACATCTTTCTAAGACTTTGAACATAATATTGTACACCAAGTTTGAAGCCTACTCTATGATCGTTTCTATACAGGCAAGATAACAAGGGCAGAGGTTTAATGTGGCAAGTAAAGGTCTAAGATAACTGTAACTGAATGGCTACACTTTAAAATTTAACTCCGGTTACACAATAAAATGTTAAAGCTCTCATCCTAAACTAAAAACATTGACTTTCCAAATAAACAAATACACTGTAATTGTAGAGAAGTAGCACATCCCCAAAAATATATATCTTTAATTTTATGTTAGCCCTGCCGCTATTGCTAAAGAATACTGTGTCTAACTATCCTAAAATATGGGAGACAGATTATAGTTCGAAGAACAGTTGGTGACACGGAAATACAATTTGCAATCTTTTCTGTGGCGTTTGGTGTCACGTGAAAAGACGGGGTCTAATTGGACACTGTCACAGCCTGGAGGGGTTTAAGTGAAAGAGAGAGAGAGACAGACAAAAAGAGAACGAGAACAAACAGAGAGCTCCATTCAGGTCCAGTCCACAGACACATCATTCAGTCTGACATGGCGATACATCTCTGTGACTAGAGTATTCATATAGGGCCTCACCAGGCCAGTCACAGATGTATCATTCACACCCACACACACAGAAAACACACTTCTGCTGAGTCTTGCCCACAGTGCTACCAGACATTTATATCACTACGGATAATCTTTCTAAGATTCCCAATTCATATTCCTTCACAATTGCCCCTCTGGACATGAACTTAATGCAAATGTTTTTACGGAGCTTATTCTTGTAAGTGCACCGCCCCCAAAATGTAATGAATGTCTTTACGGCCAAGGCTGAAGTGAAAGTTTATCTATTAGCAAGCCATAATATTGACGGGGCCGTGCTCTCCAGGTCCAAACTCCAGACTTGTAGCCGTAACATTGGCCAACAGACAGGGGTAGTATGTCAATGTGAGGTGCTTACAGGCCGATAAAGGCTGCTGTTCCAATTTCTATAGGCAGGCCTTGATGGACAGCACACAAGGAGAGAGCGAGAGAGAGAGAGAGAAAGAATCTAAGTGGGGAAGGAAGACTGTATAGTGCCAATTGCTCTTACAGCCTCTAAGAGTTTAGGACTGAGCTGGAATTTGGTGAAAGGACAAGGAGGCAATGATGTATATGAGATAGGATTATCAACCTGCTCAGGAACTAAATGTCTTTCCCTTGAGACCTTGACAGCAACAGTTCACGCACGCACACACACACAAATAGGAACATTAAAAAATGTGTTGAGATGCACATTACTATTGGAAAGAGACAGAACATTTTGCCCTGTGAGTGACCTACTCTCTGTTAGCTCCCAATTGCAAGCTGCACACAGTAAAAAACTGCAACTAATTAACAACACATCACCCAGCAGTATCTAATCTTTGTTTGTCAAGTTTTTTTTCCGGGTGTCTGTCAAATAACCATCAGAGTGACTTGGGGGCCAAAGCAGATTCCCTTCATGACAAAAAACATGAAATCCAATAATATCCCAGTGTTTTTCACCACCACCCTGAAGCACATATACACATATGTAAATGTTACAAAACCTTGTCTACGGAAAAAATATGATATAACTTCCTAAGTAAAATGTAATAAATGAATGAACATATGCATATTTTGATTAAGTGCCAATGAACAAATCACACATTATGTTACTGTGCAGTTGAAACTACATCTAAATTGATGTTAATAAACGCATAGTATATGGGATCAATCATCATCTATCCAGTGTACCAGCCTGTGAAGCCACACTGCCCCTTATGGTTTTTGCAGGATATAGCCTCGTCCCTTTAGCCACACTGATGATTGTCCACTAAACACAAGGGGATCGTTAGAAAACTAAAATAGCCTACACAACTCTAAACCTATCATCACTGTGCTTGCAAGAAATTTGTGCAACAGCAATAACACAATTGTGTACATTAAGTAGAAAGTTAAATTAAAAGGCATTTGGAGGGGTGACACTGAATTGATGCATTTAGTCTGAAGTGCAGGTGGATAGACAGAGGAAGAAACCGGCAGAGGGGCTCAAGCTACTCAGTGCGACTGCTGTACTAGGGATCAGTATTTTGCATAGGCTGGAGCAGCTGTTTTCTGTGCATGAGGTGTAAGAGAGAGGGTGGGAGGAAGGGCAGTAAGGAAGGGGGGTAGCGATGGAGCAAACTAGAAACAAAGCATGTCCATGACTTCAAAAGCGGCATTTTGATTCAGGGACCTGCATCACACTTTTGAGACTACATGTGCTAAAGAGTCTGCACTGTTACTTCCCTTGCTTAAATCTCTTAACCAGCTCAAGCACCAACACACCTTCACATTCAAGTATGGCACTGATTCCAAGAATGAGACACATACGCTGCAAAGGGGATGATCAACCTTGTGACCAAGACTGAAATTTAGACAAAAACAGACTCATCTTTGTTCATCCTCACTCTCTATGTGGCACAACTCCAACATGGGTAAAAGTGCAGAGAAAACAAGAGAAAGGTGATTTGTGAATGCCTAATGTCTAAGTCACCAAGTTTGTTTAACTGGAATTTGGCTTAAACTTGAATTCAACTTCCATGCCATATTCATGAAAATAGTAAAATAGACATGGGCAAACATAAATATTCACACATTTGGCTCTCTTGTCCTCTTTCCTACTGTAGCCTATCAAAACAAAAATCCCACACATGTTTTTCAATAGTAAAAAATGAATAAAAAACTTTAATCTTTCATTACACACAGCTTGGGGATACTGTTTAGGTGATACAATTCCATGATTTAAGATAAAGTCACATGCAGCTAGCCTTAGAACATAGCACAGAGAGTCCCTGTAGATATATTACAGGACAATGTTTCTGTTGACCTGAGCATACCTAAAGTCAAGACCTTCCTGACGCGCTCCGTCTGAGGTACATCGTCAAGTTCAAAAGCTTCGAGAGGAGACCAGTGTATCCTAGTGATTATGAACATGTTAGGGTTCTAAATTGCATATCACAACTTGCGTTTTTTTTCACAAATTGCAAAGTAGGCTATAGTCAACAAAGCTACTCTAAAATGATAAATGTGCGGCTACATTGTAAGTTTGAAAAAATAAAAGCCATACACTGAATAGCCTACGAGGAGACGTCATATGGATTGTCCAATTGTGATGGTAGCCTACTATAAAAAACCCGTTTAAAAAGACTCCTCATAGTAGACGATGCTTGAATAGTTTATGACTACGAAAAACCATCCCAACGTGCATCCCTAAAAATGACATGCTCCAAAACAGCACGGATTTAAGAACTTTTCTAAAAGAACCACGCGGTGTTCATCATTCTAATTCACAATGTTTCACATCAACCTTTAAAATGTTGTCCGTTTCCATTATTTAGAGCCAATCACAATTGCAATCCATGTCTACACGCCACTAAGCACTGGGTTTATCCCCGAAGGCACTGCGTAAATCCGACGCGGAATCCCCGACAAATATATCAGTTTTAACCTTCAGAGTTAACGTGGCAAGAGGAACAAGCAAAATTTGGAAAGCGGGTCTATCTGGCTAACAGTGGATGAAGGGCATGTATGATATGAAGCGTCAAGCGGAGGGAATCCAGTCAATAAATTGTCCCAAGTTGAGAGAAATTGCACGTCGTTAAAATGTTCTGCAATCCTTCCCAGGACTAGTTGTATCATCCAAATAGATAAGTTCGGTATGAAACCCGCTTGATCGCCCGCTTGATCGCCGGTGTGCGCAGAGCGGGCATGGCGCAGCTAGAACAGGTGCAACACGCCTCCCGTCACCTGGTTGGTGCAGTGGAAAAATTACACCTAAAACACAACTATAATGGCCCCAAAGCATCCTACAAACAGTCCTGGCTGTGGAAGCTATAGCTGTGTCAAGCCTCTTACCTGTAATCTATGCAGATATCACTTCACAGCCGCATCGACACTGCGGATAAGAGGCACGTCCAGAGCAATTTCCAACTCCTCTTACTCCCTCCAAAAATGAGAAATGCTTAGAATAACGTTATATCCTGAATAAACGGCTTGTCCACTTTAAATCCCGGTAGATGTGTAGTAAGAAGACAATTCCTGCACTGGAAAAATAGCAGCATCCCCGATCAGCAGGACCTTATTACGCCGCTCTGAGCGCTATGAGACCCGGGAGATGCACCTCCCATTCCCCGGCGAGGACACACTTTGCATGCCGTTGGAAAAGCCGCTGCGCCGTATGGGCTACCGCAGGAGGCTGTGCATGTATGCGTGTCTGTGTGAGCGCGTATGTGTGTGTGCGTGTAGAGAGAGTGTGTATAGATCTGTGACTCGGTGCGGTGCTCCTGCAAATACTGAGGTGCTGAGGGTGCTGCAGCAGAGTGCGAATGTGAGAGAGGGAGTGCGCGCGCCAGAGAGAGAGAGAGAGAGAGAGAGAGAGAGAGAGAGAGAGAGAGAGAGAGAGAGAGAGAGATGAGCTGCCTCGGAGTTTGAAGCTTCGCAGCGGATCTGGAGGGACTGACTGAGTACGAGATGGCGTTTCGCCCGTTGCAAAAGGCGACTGCTTTTGGGTTACACTTGTCCCTGGCACCTACCCTAAAGAGGCTTAGTCTGAGCAACAACAAACCACTTATCACCACGTTTATGGTCAAATTTCGTTTAAAGACATAAGTGCCTGCTGAAATGAGACTAAACCAGTGTCCATTATAGGTTGGCAGCATCTCTAAACATAGCGAACACTTTTAAGAAGTTGAATTTCAAGTTTAACAGCGCCGCCCTTTGATGGATATTTTTTCTCTACAGAAAACAAGAATATGACAGATAGCCTGTGATCTTAAATCAAGCTCATGGTTTGTTAAAATAGAGCTTTATGTAATGCATTCATTCCGTTGAGAATGGGATTTGGCAATGCCAAAGGGGAATTTACACAAATACGCTACAATACCAGGGTGAAATGATCAGATCATCGGATTTAAATATCTAATCGCAGGATCATCTAAAAATGGAGATTAGGCAACACAGCAACATAATTACGACACTTGCATAGTTGTAGGGGATTAGAATCTGCATTTTTGTTCTTTGATGATCTCTTAACATGCTTCAGGAGTGTATCCCCCCAACTACACACACACACACACACACACACACACACACACACACACACTTTTGAAACAATTAATATTCTAAAGGACTAATTATGTAATCATGTGTTTAACAAAATAAGCGGTGTGACGGTACAGGAATAATAATTTTTTCATAAAATAGGCAATTAAGCCTACCCCTTATCTTCATATAAACAAAACAATTAAAAACAAAAATGAACATGCAACGAAATCCATCAACATCGATTAAATAGTGAGTCAATGTTGAGGTTTCTTTTATTTTCATTTGATGAGATAACTTTCAAATTAAGCCCTGCTGGCATGTAATATAAGTATTTCAAACAGTCAATGGCAGGATGGAGGGTTTGGGAATCTGGCAATGGTCTCAATAAAATAAACAACTGACTGGAGATGGGGAAAAAGAGGGTTTATTCATATCCCTCAGAGGGGTCTTTTGTGAGGGGGGGGCGTGCCCGCTGCAGCATCATCTCCATCCCTCTATCCGGTCCCCTTTCCCTCCTTCTCTCCCTCCCTCCTTTTCTCCCTCCCTCCCTGATCTTCCTTCCACAGAGGTTCCTCGCTTTGAAACACTGCGTCAGAGCCCCACCTACAGGCTGAAGAAACTGTACAGCCACTGGCTACAAACCGACACAAAGTGCTTCACTGGCCCTGCAGTGCTTCACAAGTTTTTCTTGGATTTTAACTAAATGCTTTAAACGTACAACCGTGGGAACACTAATATGATACAGACGTTGCACAAACATCACATTTAAACGTCAAGCTAGATAAATGCTACAATGAGCTTCTGCCTCATTCATGCTAATATTAGGCGTTTACGAAAATGGATGGAAACATGATGGAGACACAGCCTACTGTTACAGTAGGCCTACCGTTAAAATGAAATAGAGTAGGAAGTCTAGCAATGTTACAATATTATGGCTAGGCGTGTCAGGTGTTTCTTTTGGGAGGGGCTAGGAGGAGCAAAATGCTAAAACGGAAGTTTCTTTTTCTCGTTTTTGTTTATGTGGTTTATCGTTTCAGGTGCATTACCTACATTTCGTTAACTGTCTACTCTATGGCATTAGCCTGCTTTAGGCTATAGAGTTTGGAGTAGAGTTCCTTATTTCACAAATTAAACTAAACAAAAACAAGCGGACGTTCCAACATGTAGGCCTATACAGCGTTTAAAATCGAAAAAGAACAACAGGCTAACACTGGCTTTAACGCAGACCATTTACATTGTAAGAATGGCGTTGAAGTGGCCTAGCTAGCTAAAAGAACCCAACCACTAACAACCACTAATGACATCCAAAAAACCTTACTTACCTCGATTTTGTTCCACAAGTTGATTAAAACGCAAGCTCCGGCGTTTAAATCCATCTTTAGCACTAATTTAAACTAAAGTAAGGTAATAAAGTTAACAAAATTGACGTTTGCGCAACTCAGTGATTGTCAACAAAGAAGTAGTGTTACAGCACTAATTAACGCCAGCTTGGAGGCACGCGACGTACTGTAGGGTAATCTCGCCCACGTGTAGGCTGTTCTGCATGCTTTAGTGACAAAAATCCCATTTTTGAAAATTCTAGCCTACTGCAAAATAGGCTAGATAAAGGCTAAATATTCAAATCAAAGGATTTAGCTAGGGAAGACAGTTTTATAAACAGTTTTTTTATGTAAAAGAAATAGGTTTAAGATTATGTCCCCTTGAGGTTTCTGTTTTAAAAAGTTTTTTTCCACACTGCATTATGTATCTGCTTGTTCGGACGCTTCATTGATGTTGTATTTGCTATTATTGGCCTAAGTGTTAATTAAATGAGATTTAAGCCTGGTGTATCTTTGTATATGGTGTTTCCTTCATATTAAACATAGCCCTTGTTCTATTTGATATCTTTGGAAACGTTGGGACCTCTAATATAACTTATCATGTTCTGTGAGTTTAAAATGATCAAATAATGGACTAAGATGGCTATTTGTAAAAAAATAAACTCAAAGGTTTATAAAGTCCAATGTCACCTCTTGAGAAAGACTGACCCGTTGTCAGTCAAGTTTCACAATAAATCAACAATAGATGTGTGTTTGTGAGTGGTCGCTGTTTACAATGTGCAATCTGACAGGCCATTGATTTCATTATGTGTCAGACCTGTATTCATTTATTATACTTTGTTCCTGACAGACTCTGAGGGTTTCTTGTGGAGTCAATTGAAGAATGTAAATGCATTGATATCAACAAACCTATTGACTTTTTTAATTATTTAACACAAGCACAGAGCTAAATCAACAGTCTGTGGATCTTAATATCAGATATCTTTCAAAGCACAGTAAATCAATACTGCTGCAATCTACAGTGACAATAGTCATTCCATGAAGGGTCGGGATCGCATGACCTTTTGAAATGACTGTTAAGGTGACTGGTCCATGTGTAGATTAAACATGTTTGGACCAAATGGTAATGGGTCTGTTGTATAATTATGTCTTATCATTGGAGTTCCATCCTATCTGTGTGCTGCATGAGCATAAATTATTTCTAGGTGTAGGTTTGTCTACAACGCCTAAAACCACTGTATATATATACAGTATATATTTTTCACTTTATACTATAATAGTTATCTTAGTCCATTGTTGTGTTTAGTCCATAATAGCCATCTTAGTCCATTGTTGATATACTTGGTTAAAACCTATTTGATCAGATAGAAGAACATGTCCATTGTTCCCTCTTACATTTAAGACAACTTACAGGACGATACTATTGTTTTCAGTGACCTTTTAGGTAAGGTAAACTTTATGGTTAATCAATGCCATGCACATGGGGGGGGGGGGGGGGGGGGGGGGGGGGGGGGGGGGTAAGCATAATTATTTGTTGGTGTCAGCAAAACGATCTAAACACAAGGTCCATTAGTAGCTGTTCTGGAGTTTGCAGTCATCCTCAGCAGATGGAGTAGACCAGTTATCGTAGAATTCAATTTCTCTGGGAATTTTAAAGACTTCCATTCCATGTTGGTTTAGTAGTTGAGATTAAAGTTCATTCTTTATCTTGGAAACAGCAATTGGCAAAACAATCAGACCACAACATCCATTAGCAGCTGTTTCGGAGCTTTCATCAGTATCACAAGATCTTCATCAGCAAATGAGGTTTGCCCAGTTGTGGAATTGTACGTTATTATTACATTAATCCAATAGGTTTAATCCCACAACAGGTTTTTGTCTGATTCTGAGGAAAAATTGAATTGTCATTTACTGAATTAAAAGTATAGTGGCAAGAGGCATCCGTACCATCCAGGTTATTCTTATACAGATGTTAAAGTATACATTTTAATGTTGGTATACTATGTGTTCAATAAATGTGGTTCTGTTGTGTGAAAGCCTGTGTCTGCAAGGGCAGAGGAGGAGAAGAGGATGCTAGTTAGGTGTTTGGCTCTTTATTAAAATGCGCTGACCAATCTGACTTCCCCATTTGTCTTGCAAATGAGATGATGACTTATGGATGCAACATGAATAGCTTTGATGAAGCCTCCTTTCTAATGCAGTCAAGTGGGTTGGAGGGAGGTGCATGTGTGTGTCTGTGCAGATCCTGGATCCTGTTGCCAGCTGGCAAAGTGATATTTCAGCAGCTCCCCTCATTTTAGCCAAAAAATGATGAATGTGTGTGTGTGTGTGTGTGTGTGTGTGTGTGTGTGCGCGCATGCATGTGTGTGCATGTATGTGGTTACACAGAAGCCTGCATTGCGTCCCTGTGTCCTTTTGAATTAACTCAGTGGACCCCTTTAAACACAGCTGTACATGGTTTATCTTGAGCCTGTGGGGATACAGAGATCACCCCACAGGGGTTCACTGTTCCCGGGGGTCTTCCCCTTTCGCACTGCTGCAAGCCCCAAAACACACACCCACTGTATCACCAACATAATAGACATTCATCACACATCTGTCACTGTATATCCCTCAATGCAGAATGCTACTAAATCATGTATACAAAGCATGTATATATCCGCTTTATGGTCAATTTGTAAGTAATTTCTATCCTACGGATGATAATATTTATGAGCTGCCAAGGGTGGTGCCAGATTTAGTGTGTCCATCTTCATAAAAGTGTATGGCCATTCCCTTCACTCTCTCTAAGGCGTAATTCCTCCTGGTTTAAATCACACTGAAACACTGGATATGTCAGCCTCATCCATGATATCTCATTTACGTCCAAAATCTATAAGCATGTCGATGAGCTAATGAAGTTTTATGTGCTGTATGGACGCAATGAATGACACTCTGATATCCCATTGATTTGGATTGTAAATATGTTTTCAATTTTCTGTCTTTTTTGTGAGCTACTGGATAGTAAATTATATTGAAGCTGACATTTCTGTATATCTTGTGTGTGAATGTGCATGTGAATAGGCGGGTGCATGGTAGTGGATGAGCGGGTGTATTGAATATGTCACTCAGTCATATAGTTAGTTAGTTTGCATATTGATTTTTTTGGGTAAATGTGTGTTTCAGATTTTATTCCATCATTCGGTGTGTGTTTATTCATCCGTGTATCATCTCCATCAGCCCCACCATCAGGCTAGCAGCTGCCTGTCTGTTGGTCCACAAAGCTGTGGGTGTGTGTGCGTGTGGGTGTGTGTCTGTGTATACCAACACACTTCACGGCCAGGTGAGTCAATGTTTTGCCAGCCATTTCTCAAGAGATCCAAGCTCCTGTCCATGGAAACCCAGTCCAAGCCACCCCCCCACCATACCTCTTTCTGCCCCCTCAGAATTAAACTCTTGGGAGGGGCACTGCAGATGGTCAGAGGGTTGGAACCTGGGGACACATATTATGCATGCAAACAAACTTTAGGCAACCAAAAATTAAGTGATGAAATGGAATCAGGCTAAAAGAGTGCAAAAACATCCCTCTCCACTATAGCCCAGTATCCCTTTACATCGTGTGCCAACATCAAGTGCCAATACACAAATTGTGTAAAAAATCCACAATTAGAACATTTGCTCTGCTTTGCTTTGTGCTGGTATTACCAACTGGTAATTTTTGGCACATGAAAAAATAACACAAGAGGCAGAGGTGAAAAATGAGTGGAACCTGTGTTAAATGTGTGAAATCATCAATATGATAGGTCAAACAACTATCAGCCTGCTCCCTCTCAGTAGTTACCTATGCTGCAAATCCAAGATGCTCAAAACGTTCAAACGGCTGCTGATGAGTGCCCGCCTACAGCCAGTGGAAGCAGACAAACTGCAAAGACTACATGCAGTGGTCACCCACCGTGGCGCCCTTGGTGTGTCATGGCCCCAAGTCCTTTTTGCTGCCAACAAAATGATAAGAGTGTCTTCGTCTCTTTCACAAGGCAAGGTAAACTGATAAGGACCAAGCCAGACTGTGTAGTATGAGAGTGGACTTGTATTTCACTCATTAGTCTGCTCTCTTTTAGCGTCAAACACCACACACACACACACACACACACACACACACACACAAACTGAGAATCCATTGCTGTGGTCTGTGTATACAATCAATTGACAGTATCTTTCACCAACTTGACCAGGAGCTTTCAGCACAATATTGACATCACACACTATCACTATTCCTCTTTTCACTTCTCCTTTGGAATGCATCCATCGGCCAAATGTGTGTGTGTTCATACCCACTGTCGGTGATAGCTTTATTTTGTAAGTCTATGTCTTCTGATATTCTTGGCTTAACTGCATGAGTATTTATAGTAGTTATTTTGGGTCTTGTGACCAACAATAAATCTATTTTCAAAAAGCAGATAGCCTTCTGAATATGCGGTCTGCATACACAAACATGTCACTTAAAATCAGTGTGACATGTGTTTAAATACATCATGTCAAATGTTTGGGGACAGAAAACATTCAAAAAGAAATTACAATACAAGCATATCACAGAACCATTCATGCAAGTTTGCAGTTTGAAATACACAGATGGAGAAATTAAATGGTGAATCCTCCCTTCCCACAATCCCTCCATCCTTGGGCCTATATCCCTGATCATGTTGTTGCTGAAGAATGGCATATATGTCAAGCATGCCTTCACTGAATATAGAGTAAAATACATGCATTCACTGTCCATGGCATTTAATCTTGATTCAGCCCATGTACGAAACTACACAAATGGGAAGCGAAAACATTAACTTACCCACAAATGTTATTTTTGCTGTTAATTGATTGAACACGGAGGGAATCCATTTACATTTTAAATTGATCATTGTCTTCCAAGTCTGACGGAAGAGCTCTAAATTGTGTAATTATGCATTCATGAATACATGTCACAAACAGGCAGTGTCATCACACTCTGCCAGAAAGCGCTGTATGTGTTACCATAAGCAATGATTGGCAGACTATATCATATTCATTTTGCACGGTGGTTTTTGCTGCACTTTGTTAACAAACAATAACTGAGGATGCACAGGCATGTAGACAACACACTATAATGTTGCTATATTTGACATTATTTTGCACTAAAGCTAGGAATGCACAAAACGTATCTTTGATTCACAAAGTCTGAGTGAAAGCATGTAACAATAAAACCAAAAAAAACCATCCAGGTTGGTTAAACAATACGCAGGTGAGCATCTTTATTAAAAAATTTCAATAGATGCCCAAGATGCAGCATTTGTTATTTGCATGTGCAGTCACAGAAGAAATCCCTTTTAATGCGTACATCCTGGATCTGCCCTGCCTTTGATAATCCTTCATTGAATTCTTTGTACTCGGGTTGTAGCAACAGTTTATAATCCCACTTTGCATTGCTTGTGATGTTTTCACGATAAAACAAAAAATTAAATGCAAAATAGCACCAAGCACAACAACCAAAACAATATATTGTTTATGTAGAAGCTTCTATGTCTGTATTAGGGTCAGAGGGGAAATCCATTCTGATCACTCCACAATGACATTGCAATAAAATTTGTAATTTTAAGCCTTTGGTGAAAGGAATAGAAACAAATGAGTATATTGTCAAAAGCTGGGCTTGTTTAAACAATTTTACCCCTGGTAGAGATGATGGCCCTCATTTATGAAACGTGCGTACAACCTAAAACAGGCCTATTTAAATCCTATTTAATTAAATTACCATTGTTTCAAGCCGCTGCAATCATCAATGTACGATCTTTCTTACGCTGTGATTGGTGTGATACAAAAGTTTCATGAATCCCACGTGAAGCCTGTCATAGGAGGATTTCTACACTCATGTCTGCACTGGTTTCTACTTTAGGTTGATAAATGAGGGCCAATGTGCTGCAGTAAAAGGTGAAACAGTGAAACTGATATTTCAGTCTACAGATGTGTCACAAATAAGGGGTTAGAAAATAGCTTCATCATTGCAAATGGAATTATGTAAACTATGAAATCTCTGCCAGAACCATCCAAACTACACAGCAGTCTAGTCATGGGCATCTGATGATACTGGCGCAGCATTCACTGAAAATACAGGCACATATTTGATACACCCACACAGGCAGGAGACATGCATACAAACACATGGACACCCGTAGAAAACAAATCCTTAGTCCCTTATTGAAACGTCCTCAATGTGCAAAAGAAAGCAGTCACACATAAATAATTTAAACAGCAATGAAGGGCTGTAGTTAAGAGTAATGCATTTTAACATTAATTGTTAGTGAGGCACAATTTGTAGTAAAGAACAAGGTAGCCACACCTGCAGGATTCCAAACACAAGACGGAAATCTGCCACAGTTCACAAAATGATTGACAGATCTTTTAATTTAGCGACTGATACACAAGAGCTGTATTTAAATTATTAATGTTTTCTGATGCTGTTGAAGAGTTGTTTACATTACGAATTATTGTAAACACGGCACTAGATTTGGCCAGTAGTTTCAATTTATGATAAGTTAAAAAAACACACACAAAATTACTTGTTTAGAAGTCAAACTGTTCACTCAACCGTTCTTTCTAGATGTATACTACTACATACTGAAGATTATTAGTTAATATAGTAAGTAATTAGTAATTATTAATTTAAAAAACACACATCAACCTGATGAGGAAATGATCGTCAAGTCAAGTCAAACAATATTGATACTGAACTTATTGGTAAAAATCAGTGACTAATAATAGCAAAATAGGAGATATTGCAATACAATATCTGCTATCTATGTAAGAGACATATTGTGTTTATCACTGTTTAATCAACCCACAATCTCTCCTCAACCCAAGTGCTTTTGTTGCCTTAATCAAACCATAGATGATGTAGGATGTAAACCCCAACACTGGTGTCAAAGTCCAACAGCACTTATTTTGGCCACCATCCACCTCACTGTGACTTCCATGTGGCATGTAAATGTAGCACTGCATTCACTCTGAAAAATGTTGCCTGGGAACATAATCCAGCCAGTTATTACATTTCTCAACAGAATGTAATTGGGAAAACAAATTAGTAGTATATTAACTTAATTTCTAAGAGACAGGGCTGATATGATTATACTTGACTACATTTGGGCTGATTCCACATTTGTTCATTTTGTTGTTCCATCATATTAAGAATAACAATAACAATGATTAATGACAAAAACCATTATGCCTGATTCAGGATTGTTTTTTGAGATAGATACATAGAGACTGATAGGTCAATCCATCTCTCCATCACGGCCTCTGCAGGCCTACAATAGAGCAGCAGAGATATGGTAGGGTCAACACTCCAGCCCTGTGTGGAAATACTGTATTCAACTCTTGTGCTATTTCAGTATTTTAACAATCTCCCAACAACAACAGTCTCCCATCTTTAAAAGAATGTGCACACATTTGCTGGCACATAAACAGAGACATGCACACAAACACACAAATAAAGAAGTGGATGAAGGAGAAGACTTCAGCAAGCTGACATGCCGGAGATTAATCCATCTTTCCCAGCCAGTCACCGCCACTCCCTCCCTCCTCTCATTTCTCTTTCCAGCCTCATTGTTTTCAATAAAGTGTCAAGACTGGCCATTTTATAATCACATTTGTGACTTGGGATCTGGGATTCAGATGCAATCAATGTCTATTAGAATCACAGGGTTATTGATTTGAAAGAGGAGAGATTGTGTGAGTGATCTCTCTCATTTCCATCCTCACTCTCTTCCTCACACATATTATACACATATTTACGTAGTGCCAAAGCTGGGATCTGTACATTCCTGTCTACAGGTTGCTGGCACTGGCAGTAACTGGAGCATCTTAGAACAGATACATAAAGGAAATACATACAATACAAAAATAAAATATTAAATCCGCCTAGAGAGAGCTCTTCAATTGCTAATGGGTAATAAAGGTTCACCCCTCTAGCCATGTGTAAAGATATTGCTACTTTTTTGCATCATATCAGTGTGCATAATTTACATTTAGTTGGATCATGTGTATTATTGGAAAGGACTTCTCGTGTCATGCTTGTGTATCAAATTTCCCTAAATTTCAGAAATGGTAGTGAGGGATTGTCATCACGTGAACTACTGTTCTGGTTTATAAAAAATGTTGATGTTGTATGTGTTTGATAGGCAGAGTTGGTGGTTCAAAAAGTGTGTAGCTGTGCATTTTAGTAACAAGATAAAACACTGAATGTGAAAATAGACTGTAAAGATTTGATAAAGAGTACGGAGCTGGTGTTTTTTGTGCTCTTCCATGTATTCCTTATAAGCAGGCTATGTGTGTGTCTGTTTTTGTGCTTATGTTTTTGTTGTCATACAGCCGTGCTTGTTAGCCAGGGTCTGTGCAGAATATCCACAAGGGGACATTTAGGGGACAGTTTCACACACTGAAGATAACTGCTGTTAATCATCTTCTTCTGGAAACGTCACCCAGTCTTATGATGGCTATATATCAGGATGCTTGTGTTTGTGTGTGCGCAGGTTATTGTTTGGGCATTTAGGCCTTTATTGACAGGACAGCTGAAGAAATTAAAGGGGAGAGAGGGGGGAATGACACACTGCCAAGGGCTTCAGGTTGGAGTCAAACACCGACCCACTACATCGAGGAGCAAACCTCTACACACCCGCTCTACCAACCGAGCTATCCGGGCATCCGATTGGGTTCAGTACTTGTCAGCTTTCGGAATAAAATTGTCTTGCATCGCAGGTAAAACACATTCTACATGCGTTACAAAATAAATACAAAAACAACAACAAAAACAGCTGCAGTGCACTCAATGTCACATGAAGACTTTATTGGTAAAGTTAGAATTAAGGTAACATGATGTTTGGGAGGGATAAGGTTAAGATTAAAAGCTACTGGAAAGTTATTTTATTATGTCACTGAGAGTCCTCACAAGTACACAGTGTGTGTGTATGTGTGTGTGTGTGTGTGTGTGTGTGTGTGTGTGTGTGTGTGTATGTGTTAAAAAGCCTCAAGTCCCAGGACAACTCATTAAGTGTGTAGCCCTTCTGTAGAAGAATAAGGAGAGCAGGACATTGTGCTGCAGTCTGCACTCAGCATGCCAGTCACACACAGGAAGCCATGTGTGTGTGTGTGTGTGTGTGTGTGTGTGTGTGTGTGTGTGTGTGTGTGTGTGAGTGTGTGTGTGTGTGTGTGAGTGTGTAGGAGAGACACATCCAAATCACAGTTACAAAAAACATGGACTGTTTCTTTGCCTCTCACTCACATTCTCTCACACACCCAAAGAACAGACTCATACACACACAAAACATACAAAGGCTGACATGGATTTATGTTCCACACTGCTCAAGGAGACAAGCCTTGGGAAAGGGGGCAAATCCAACCAAAGAATAGGAACACCCATTGTTCAGAATCACGCACAAACGCACACACGCACACACTCGCAGGGACAAGAACACAC
>NC_048429.1:7950072-7965072 GCF_013103735.1 Etheostoma cragini | reverse complement strand
TTTTTCCAAATCGTAGTGTCTGTTTGAAAGCCTTTTTCTCTTCACTGCCATAAAGGAAGTGGAAATAGCAATACTTCTTCCATAAATTATCAAATAGTGGCAGAGGTCTTTATTTACCTCAACTGCAGAGGGTACAAGGCCTGTATAAGCAGCCTTGCATTGGATGCAGGCCTTTGTTTCTAATTCACTCATGTTTATTTGATCATATTTTAGTATGAAGCTTCTTTTCTTCTAATCTGCTCCAATTTGTAAAATGGTGTTGTACTGCTGTGAAAACAAACTCAATACTTCAATTCTATCTGGTTCAAGTTAACACCCCTGTAAAGTTTCAGCTGACAAAATCCGTTAATTTCATAACAAGGCTTTTATTGTGAAATATTTGCAGAAGTGTTTAGGATCAGCCTTGGTCATGGTGACCCCACCCCCGGCCGTTATTTAAAATTTATCTGGCCCGAGGTTCGTTAAATTTCATGTTTGGAATAGAAAGTTTATTTTAATTGTCAGTGACATCCCTTATATTACTTGATCTGTAAACAACAATTACTGCTGTTCTAAAGTCTGACTTTGCTGCATCTGGTTTTGTATCTGTTGCTTAGGTAAAGGACATGAATGTAAATCAGAACAATAGAGCTAGATTCATAATGTTCTTAACCACTTACTGCCCGAGGTCCTTTTGAAATTATTTATTTCCAGCCCACATCTTTAAAAGGTGGCTTATTAAACAGCACCGTATTTGCATTTCTTTAGATTACAAAAATCGAAAAGTGCTACATGTGTGCTATGTTCTCTGTGGGAAACAGAAAACAGTGCTGTGGCTAGAAGTGATCACAATCTCTGTGGGATCAGGCGGTATTTGAAATCCTGCGGGAGAGGGCTTTTGGATTGAAAAAAAGGGCGGGGAAAACAGTTCCCCTGCAAAGACCTCGGGAGCAATGACCAAAACATCAAAAAGACAATTTTGGATTGAAAATACTTTTGCACCTGCTCCCCCATCTCACTATTAAAGACAGAGCCACTGAGCAAAACACTGACAACAGCTTTTCAATTCCGCCTCCACAAGTGGTATGACGTATAGGGGGGGGAGGCAGGAGTTACCACAAACTCTATTTGGTCCTTTTTGGCCTTGTTCCAGGGTCCCACATCTCCACTTCTTTTAAATTCCAAATGTAAGCACTTTAAACTTGAATCTTTAATTCATGGGTCTGATTGTGAAACACGTAGGTAGTGTGAAGTGCTTATGGTCATTTCCCAAATGGCATTTAGTGATTACAAAGCTGAGTGACAGAGTTGCTGCTTTCAGTCTGGCAAAATGCTCATTCAATAAGTCTAACTTTTTTTAAAACAGTTTCTCTCTTACTCACACACTAGCACACATGCTGCTAGCAACACAGCAGCTATTTAACAATTATGACTCTCTCACACGAAAATAAACATACACAAGTCCCGTGCTCTGTTTATTCAAGGGGATGAGATTTGCATTTGAGTTACGTGCATAATATGTGCTACTCATGTTACCGTGATAATTCAAATCCCTGCGTTGTGATGTCAACCTCTCGTCGTCTTTTACAGTCAAACAAATAGACACTTTGTTATTATCATCTCTCTGTAAAATGCTCTCATAGACCTATGGCACCCGGAGAGACAGGAAATGTGCTCATTGGGACTAGGGATGGCTTTCCAATGATGCAGCATTGTTTGTATTGGAATGGTCAAAACTTAATAGACACACAGAGTGACATGACACTGTCATGAACACATAACACTCACATGACACTGTCATGACACAGTCATGACGCATGGTCCCTAATTGTAACCCTAACCCTAACCTTAACAATAACCATGTTATGACAAAACAGAATTACACTTACTAAAAAAGTGTTATGTTATAGCCATTTATGACTTGTTTATTATGTTTTATGGCACGTTCATGACAGTGTTATCTAGCTGTTATGCAGAATACTTCAAGTAAAGTGTAACCCATCATCTTAATTCAATATTTAATTCATAAACTTATACATATATTCACAGAATGTAGTCTCATCGTTCTCAGTATCACATTACAGACTATAAAAATGCAATGTTTAGTATTACGCATTCATTTAGTTTGTGTAATGAGCTGAGTTAATGTGTCCCTGTTATTATGGGTTCATCAGTTAAGAAAATATTTACTGTGTTAGTGTTATGCACTAATGTTACCAGCAGAAATCAGTGTGGTTCTTTGAAGGGGGCTTAGATGTTGAGGAAGAGCGGGGCATTCTCTTCCGTTGTTGTGGACAAATGTTTTCACAACCCACCTTTCAGTAGAACATTTCACGATTTCTGTGCTAGGAAATGTCAAACAATTGGAAGAGTAAAATATGCATTCTTGCAAAGAGAATTCTCAGTAGACAATCTATAAATTGAGTTTGTCTGTACATTTGCAAAAGAAAGAGATGCTCATAAGTATAGATAGTTCACTAATAAAACATTAGTGGATCAAAGGGGTCAAGAGAAAAACATGGAGCAGCGTGCTAAGAAAAGAAAGAAAGAAGAATGTCTTTTAATGTTATTACACACGTGTACAATGACACTAAAGCAACTCCTTTTTCAGTGTCAACAAGTACATAAGAGAAATCTAACAACATGGAATTAAATAAGTAGTGCAAAAGGTAAAGGGGGGTAAGTTGCACAGTTCTGAGAAAAATATGTACATCTATAAAAATCAGCCAGTGATCTTCTATGGCACCTTAACTACTCTCTGAAGCCTCTGCCTGTCTGCCACATTACAGCAGCCGTACCGTTCTGTGATACAGTATGCCAAAGCCAGGTCGTTCTCTGAACACCAAGCTGCCAAGTTCAGGACCTCCTCCCTGTAGGCTGCCTCGTCTCCCTTTGAGATGAGTCCGTCCACTGTGATGTTGTCTGCAAACTTGACGATGAGGTTGTTGTTGTAGGCCAGTCTGCAGTCGTGGGTGTTGAGACAGTACAGCAGGGGGCCCAGCACACAGCCCTGTGGGGAGCTGGTGCCAAGCGTGCAAGTGGAGGAGAGGTGGGGGCCCAGTCTCACCGTCTGGGGCCGATTGTGGATGAATTGTGTTGAAAGCTGAGCTGTAATCCACGGAAAGCATCTGGACGTGGCTCAGCGCAGAGTGTAGAGCTATGGCAATGGCGTCCTCTCTGGATCTGTTAATGCAATATGCAAATATGCGATAGGCGTCAAGGTCTGGGGGGGAGATAGTCCCTGTATGTTGAAGAACCAGTCTCTCAAAGCACTTTATGATTCCCGGGGTGAGGGCTACAGAGCGGTAATGATTTAGGCTTGTGATGATTCTTCGGCACTGGGATGATTGGGACTGATTTTAGGCAGGGTGGGTGGACTACCTGCGCCAGGCTGATGTTGAAAATTCTGGTGAAGATCAGGGCGAGCTGGTGCCCGCATGCCCTGAGCACCTTGCCAGGCACTCTGTCTGGACATGCAGCCTACCTGTGGTTCACTGCCAGGAGCACCCGTCTGACATTGTGCTCCCTCACAGTAAGTGGGGTGGTGCAGGAACCAGGTGGGGATGGGGGCAGGGCTGCAGCAGATGAGTGGTGCTGTTGTGATGTCTCAAAGTCAGCAAAGAAGCAATTCAGCAGCTCTTCAGTGGCACACTCAAGTCACCTGTTATTGCCTCACAGCCTCTATAGTTCGTGATGTCTTGCATGCCCCGCCATGCCGCTCATGTATTGTTGCTGGACAGGTGGGACTCTATGCTCCTCTTATGGTCCGCCTTGGCTCTCTTAACACCACTTTTCAGGTCAGCTCAAGCAGCCGTGTACAGAGCACTTTCACCCAACTTGAAGTCAGCGTTGTGGGCTCTGAGGAATGTGCGGACATGGCTGGTCATCCAGGGTTTTTGGTCAGAAAAACACAAAAGTTTTTGTCCAGTCACATTTCCAATACAGAACTTGATGTAGTCCAATACTGTTCCTGTAAATGTTTTCAGCTCCTGGAGTTCAAATAAGTCCCAGTCCGTTTGGCTGAAGCACTCCTGTGTTCTGGGGAGTGCATTTTCAGGCCGGGTTGTAACAGTATTTATGGTGGGCCTGGCACTGCGTCTGAGGAGGGAGTAGGCTGGGGAGAACAGGAGAACGATGGTCTGATTTGCCAAGGTGGGGGAGAGGTATGGTGGGGGAGAGAGTTTACATTAGTTTTGGGTGAGACATACACAGCCATGATGATCACTACTGTCAGCTCTCTCGGGAGAAAGAAAGGCCGACATCTTACAGACATGTACTTAAGGTCAGCGGAACAATGTTTATCTATAATTGTCCCGTTATTGCACCACTTATCATGAACGTACATACAAAGCCCTCCTCCCCTTCTCTTACCCATTCATGTCATTATGCTGCTACAAAGGTAATTAAGACTATCAGCTCCACACAACTCTCTCTGTGTTTCTCAGCATGGCTGTGTTCAGAAGGTTTTGTTGTCCAGTGACTTTCACATGCAGAAAATCGAGAGAACATAAAGACCTCTTCTGAAGAGTCCATCTTGCTTTTTTAATGACATCATTTACCTAATGCACAAAGCGCAAAGTCATCCAGACAATAGGAAAAGTGCTGTGAGAATCATGTTCTTTAATTTCTCTAGCGTATATAACACCATTCAGCGTGTCAAACTGGGAGACAAGCTTGTGCAGATGGGGGTTGATGCTCTCCTGGTATCCTGGATAACAGACTGACGGAGAGACCAGTTTTTGTCAGGCGGAAGGACTGTTTCTTTGAGACTGTGCAGCACCGGAGCATCTCAGGGGACTGTGCTTTCACCATTCCCGTTCACCCTCTACACTTTGGACTTCAGCTACAACTCTGAGTGATGCCAAATACAAAAGTTTTCGGACAACACTGTATCAGGAATACAAGTACAGGGACCTGGATGACTTTGTGCAATGGTGCAGGCTCAACCATCTGCAGCTGAACACAGCAAAGACTAAGGAGCTGGTGGTGGATTTCAGGAGATCTAAACCACACATGTGGAGGTGGTCAGCACCTATAAGTACCTGGGGGTACATGTGGACAATAAATTGGACTAGTCAGCCAACACTGATGCGCTATATCGGAAAGGGCAGAGTCGGCTCTACTTCCTGAGAAGGTTGCGGCCATTCCATGTCTGCAGTAAGCTCCTCTGGATGTTTTACCAGTCTGTCATTGCCAGCATCCTGTTCTATGCTGTGTGCTGTGGAGGCAGCATTAGGAGGAGCGACGCTGGGCAACTGAACAAGCTGGTGAAGAAGACTGGCTCTGTTGATGGCATTGAGTTGGAGTTGCTCACAGCAACTGCAGAAAAACAGACCATGACTTGGATGCTGTCGATCATGGACAATGACCGTCACCCACTACACAGCACATTCGTTAAACACAGGAGCACGTTCAGTGGCAGACTTCTGTCACTGTCATGCTCAACAGACAGGTTGAGGAGGTCCTTTGTTCCCATGGCCATCCAGCTCTTCAACACAAGGGGGGAGGGGAGAAATTGACTTTTCAGCATGAGCCTGTCTCTCTCGGCCCCCCCCCCACATCATATCACTTGTCTGCTTTACAACTTTCTTATTGGCTATATTAGCCCTCATACATACCTGGACTGTGGTCATAATATCTAAATATTATAACTTATTTCCTGTTACATAGTGTTCTTAATCTTATTCAGTCAGTCAGTTTATGGGTTATCATGTTTATATTTTATTGTCATAGTTAATGTTTTATCATAATCTACTGCACTGTTCACATTTTCAATCATTTCACACTGTCTACAATAATACCTCACCTTATCATGGTCATTGTATTTCTGTGAGTGATTTTTATTCTTATTTATGTGTGATGTATGTGTTTTTGTGTCATGTTGTCTTGCAACTGGATGCCTAAAATTTTCTTCAGGATAAATAAAGTATCTATCTATCTATCTATCTATCTATCTATCTATCTATCTATCTAATCTTCCATGTGTTCACTAAGAACAGAAAGACTCATATACAAGGCTCAGAAGAATTATAATAGGATTCATTTGAGCTGAGGGTAGAGGGGAAGTGGGGAAGCAGACGTCAGGGACAGGGACGCAAAGACGGGGAGGCTTGGAGGACTGGAGGTGATGACTGCAGGGGGAAAAAACAAAAGAGGTAAGTCAAACATAAAACAGAGGCAAGGACACGCAAGGACTCAGGACAGCTTGTGAGCGTTTCACTAGGGTGTCTGGAGCACCGACCAATCAAAGATGGTTTGAAGGGCCGGCGTTGAAATATTGTTGTTGATTGGAGATGGCTGGCAGGTGTGAGCGGCGGGAGCAGGTGATTGTGGATGAGACTTAGGTGCGCGCGGTCAGCTGGCTTCAGCAGGAAGGAGAGTGGAAAAAAAGAAAACAGCAGGGACAAACAGGGCAGGTCAACAGAAAACTCAGATTGAAAAAAAGTAAATAAAACAGAAACTCACGGCCATGCCCTTCTAGGCCACTAGCAACTGCGTGGTTGAGGAGGGGTGGGGGTGGTGCGCAATCACGACACGGGGCTTGTATCATGTGGATGCACCAACAGTTTTGTTTTGGGAGGTTGTGTTAGCTGAGGGGCTAATTTAAGAGGAATAAAAAAAATCACTCTCTAAACATATTACACTGAGAGAATGCCATTGACTGATTAATGGTTTTCATTAAAAAAAAAAAAACTACATCATCTTTTCCTCAGAGCAGAAGATGTTTATTAGCTCATAGCACATGCCATTTGTATAAGGTTCTGGAATCTTAAACAGACATTAATTTGCTGATGCTGAACACAAGTAATACAAGGAGCTGTGCTGATACTGATGCTACAGATAATACTGACACACTTTTGAATAGAGGAAGAAGCTGTTATCCTCCTTGTCTTCTAGAGTTAACTAATAAGGGCTCCAAGTGCTGTGCCATACACATTACTATGGTATATCCTATAGTAATGGAACCTTTTTCCTCTGGTTCTTTTTGAGCAGTATGGATAAGAAACAATCTGAGTCATGAAATGATTGTCAGCGCTCTCTTTCCCTGTGTGTGTGTGTGTTTGTGTGAGATACACAAGCCAAGAAACACCATTTGGTGTTTATGAACCTGCTTACATTACCTTCATTGCCACTTAAAAACAACAACCTCACCACATTGATAAGATATTACCTACTGTCCCCTTGGGCTCCCACACACACACACACACACACACACACACACACACACACGCACACACACACACACACACACACACACACACACACACACACACACACACAGGGTTAAACTCCTCCACACACGGATAAGCCAATGTCATTCACACAAAGCGTTAACACAGCACCATGTCTGCTCCATCAAAATTGATTATGGCCCCAAGGCGAGTGTTGCGGCCATGTTTAAGAGCAACAGCACAATGCCAGCAGCAATAAAAACCATGTTAATGAGCTCCAGGGAAAGGTCAAGGCTAAACAAAAGAATTCCTCCTTATAAATATTTAAGTGTGATTAACATTAGCAGTCCTAATTAAGCCATCAGTCGTTGCTTTGTGAAAGGCCTTTGATTAGTCAACACTCAGAATGCCTCACTCCACTGAAGAGCAACTCAGGGACTGATGGGGAAGCTGTTGAGGTGAGGGTGCATGCGGGCTATGAGGAAGAGAGGGTGGTGTTTTTTCTTCTTTAAAAAAAAAAGATGTATAACAGACTAAATCATGGAGAAAACAAAAACAAATGAGGAAATGAATTATCTTCTTTACAATAGACTCATCTTTGTTAAAGTTCTTTCTGGTAGAATGGGTGCATGTTTCCACCCAAAGATCACCAGGAGAATGTAGGTAGGCTATTTATTATTTCATCATGGGTGACATTGTATTGAAAGGATTTGTTTAAATCATTATTTTGGATTGACTGTCCAGCCACTGGCACACATTGGACACATTCAATGATCCATGAAACCTGAAGCTACATTACAATGTTGAATGGCATCAATCATTATGATAAAAATAAGTAGGAAGATAAGGCAAAGGTTGAAAGAAACAGTTGAACCACTAAGGTTAGTTCTTCATCTGTTAAATGAGAATACAAAAATAAACATACCGCATCGCTTTTCCAAATGCAAATGATTGTATATCAATAAATAAATAAATACACAATGCAGTCATCCGACTTAGCAATTAAAAAAGGCTCATTTGATGTTCAGATCAAAAGTATTCATGTGGAAGTCACATCTACATATGTAATCTCCAAACAGCAACACATGAATGTGAAAACAGGTTACAATTAGTTTTTTGAGAGATGGGGGAAGCCAGATACCTGTTCATGTATGATGCAGCCGGGGAAAATGTCACACCTCAAAATGTCTGCCAAATTGCTTTGCACAGTGAACTCAGTAGCTATTTACCATCATATGAACAGATGTTAGTCTTTGGACATCACAGGCTCAGCGGTTGGCACTGTCATCTCCCAGCATGAAGGTTCATAGATCAAATCTTGGCCTAAGATTCGTCTGAGTGGAGTATCTTTATACAGAGCTTTGGATTTCTTCTCACAGTTCAAAGTCATGCAGGTTCTTGTAGAAATGTTTCTTCTGGATATAGCGTTGACTTATATGGGAGGCGAAAAAGCAATTCCGAAAATGGGTTGTATATAGATGTGCGTGTGTGTGTGTGTGCACTGCTGCTGATGACCTCATGATGTCCCAATATAACCCAATCACAGATAAATATAGATAATCATGTTTGAGAGGGTGTCTGTGTTTTGAGTGCCTCGAGGCACCTTACACAACCGTTGGGAGACATCAAGGTCTCAAACACAAAGCACGTTCAATGGTGTACAGTATATGTCTGTGTGCGTGTTTTATTGTGCATCGCCTGTTTGCCCTACAGCGCTTTTGCTTACATATGCATCAGCTATAGTTATGTATAAATAATAAATAATGTGTGGCTCTGTCTGTATTTGTGTGAGCAGGTCCACAGGTCTGTGTGTGTGTGTAGGTTTAGCTTCAACTGCATGTGTTTATGTGCTAAAGCATCTTGGATGACAATAAAAAGGCTACTATGAAACACATTTCCATGTGTGTAGGTCTCAGAAGGATACAATGTGAGCACACTGAATATAAATGGGCCCTGGTCACCCAAGTGTATTGGGCTTGTGGACAAAATTAACAACAGAGATGCACCAAGCACCAGCTGGAAGTATGTGTAAAATAATTTAAATCCTCTTCTGAAGTATGAGAAAACATTTTTACAGCTGTGGGGATTAGTCTAAACTGGCTTCTCGCAGGCCACACATAGATAGGCTTATGCAGGGCCATGTAACAGGTTTAGTAGCTACTGGCTTGTTGCATAGTCATTTGCCTCTCTAACATGTAGGGACTAGCTTCTGGACACCTTTGTAAGGCCATTTAGAGTGCACCAGCTGATGGACAACATAGAGAAACCTATATTTAGTATATTTAGTAGGGATTTTCTTTACAAAAAGCACCAACATTATACTGTAATAAAACTGCATTATGTGGTCAATTTAATAATATGACAATATACACTATGAGTTTGTCTACTGGTAAAGATTTTGCTATTCGCTATTGCAATACCCAATATTGCATTTAAAGGACTGTCAATGTGATGTTGTACCGGGACTTTCAATCCGTCAGTCAACTTCTTTTTTTAAAGCACGACCACAATCATTCCTGATCCTTAACCAAATGTTTATTATTGTCACCATGACAGTGAAGGTCCCCCAAAGCTACCAGCACCATGGTACTATACCTTCATGGTATAGCATGAAGATATAGTTTCATGTTATATATCAGTGCATGGTGGTGTAATACCATTGAACTGTTGAACAATAATATTAAATCAGGTCCTATTGGCCTGTAGCATCATGGAAAAACTAGCAAGATACTGTAATACAATACAATGAGCTGAATGAGTATTATTATTTAGCTGCACTATTTCCATGGGAAAATAATACAAGGTTTAAACATGATTTATGTGCAGCTCTAACAGAAAAATGCTCCAGTTACTTCATGTCGTTTAAAATTCAACACAATATATAAACTTGAAAAATCAACCTGGAAATGTACCTGAGAAAAAAAAGGGCAACTTCCTATATGCGATAAAAGTATAAAATGTCAAACAGAAACAAAGAAAGTTTTCTTGTCAGCAAAAGGGTTTGTGATTGTCCATCGGAAGAACACTTTAAACAGGCGACATGTTACTTTGCTCCCATTTAAACTACAGAAAAGTCTGTAGAGCTTTTAATATGTTACTGGCATAACCGGAATTTCTATTTTCTGGTCATTGAGATTTAACTCCATTACCAATGCGCTTTTTACATTTAGCCTCATGTACGCTACTAATGTAAACAAGGAACAAAACTGTCAGCTTCCAGTGAAGTTTTACAGATGGTTCAATTAATTCATTGTGTGCGTGTGTGTGTGTATGTTCATGGTCTACAATGTCACCCTCCTCCCCTGGCATTCCTACTGTCTCCTCAGCACAGCAGCTCGGGGCCTCATTACCGCACACTTTATCTCTGGAGGGATACTCAGTGTGAAAGCCAAGCTAACACTCACTGCCACACACACTGAAAACTTTCATCCAATAACTAACAGCACTAGTTCATGGCTATCCACTAAACAGATTTTGTGCTGTTGACTTTCCATACTTAGGCTACCATAGTCGTGCATAAATAAACAGGAGCAGTGATTATTTGTCTTTTAGATAGTTTGACATATTGTGGAAACCTTATTTGCTTTCAAGAAAAACAAGAAATAGTGCCATAACGACATTTTGCAATTTAGTTTAAACGAGCTAGTAGGTGCATTTTGTTACCTACAGACAGAGCCAGGCTGGTTGATTACCTCTGTTTCCAGTCGTTATGCTTAGCTAGCTAAGCCAACCAGATGCTAGCTGTAGCTTCAGTACTGATGTAAAAGTGGTAATGATCTAATCTCAAATCTTATATAACTGTTGGTAAGAAAACAGTTAGGCAAACTTCTTAAAATATCAAACTATTGCTTTACGAAGTTTTTCTTCCAAGGTAGATAACTCGCATGGAGGTAAACTGGCGTAGGCTCAATAACCACTAAAGTTGGGCTCAGTCCAGTAAAACCTCCTCTGCCACCAAGCAGCTCTGCCTCCAAAAAGTGTTTGCATGACCAAAACTTCAGTCTGCCAAAAAAAAAAAAAAAGACTGGAAGATAGCAGCACTACCTAACACTGAGCCAATAACTCACTCCCCTAGCAGCAGAAACTTTAGGTGGAATAAAACAGCTTTTTTTATGGCGCCAAGCATACAGACACAAGCCCAGACTAAGAGAGAAGAGTGTAGAGGTGCAGACTAAAACAAAAAAGTACATGTAAATAAAAGCGGAAGAGAGCAGCCGAGGGGAGTGTGAGGGAGAGAGGGCTCTATAAATTGTAGCCCGGTGCAGGGCTGCAGGGAGGGAGAGCAGCCTGATGAATAAAGCCATCAGCTTAAGCAGAGGCTACAGAGCAGCCTGCCATCTGCCTGCCCATTACTAGAATGGAGTGTATGATGGTTGACTCTCATCTGCAGGCCCCACTGGCATCGCAAGAACATTTCTTTGTGTGTGTGTGCATGCGTGCGTCTGTACGTGCGTGTGTGTGTCTTCACTGTTACTGAACTCAAAACAAGACGAGGTGTCCTTGCCTCGATGTAACCATAACCACATTCCTGTGGTGTCTTCCGTTGTGTTTTTAATTTGTGTGGGTGAATGCATTTGTCAAGTGCTTGTATCAATTTGGACATACTGTGTGAAAATGTATGTTTGTGTGTAATGTGTGTGTGGATGCGCATAAGGCGAGGGTGGCCCTCAGAGAAGAGTTACAGCAGCGTGGCAGACGCTTCACACCTCATTGGCGAGCAAGGAGAGCCAATCACGCCAACAGATACGCCCCTTAGGCTGCCAGCCTATTCCTCAGTATCCTTGATGAATTAGAGAGTGAGAAAAAGAAAGAAGTGGAAAAGAAAAAAGGAGAGTAAATGCAAACCCAAGAACGGGGATTGACTGTGTGTGTGGAGAGACACTAAAAGGCACAAAGAGCCGCACAGACGGATAAGAGCCAGAGAGGGAGTGCGGGGAAAACTTTCAAGGGAAAAGCTATTTTTTCTTCAGAGAAGGTCATTAACAAATGTGATTAGTCATCGTGGTGGGGGATTTTGTCTCGCTGCGTTGAGTGCATCTGGTTCTGCTTGTTCAGAGAACAGAGGCAATATAGGAGTCAAATATCATAACAGCATTGAAAACAAAAGTGTAGCTTAATTCTAATCGCTTTAAACATTGCAATACAGGAATTGGTGATGGTGGGAGTTGACAAAGTTTCTCTGTTCGTACAGAGACAGATGGTACAGAACACTTAATAAATAGTGAAAACCACATTAGCAGATTTTCTTTTGGGCCAGGGTGCAACACTATGAATGTACTCCACGTTTCCCTCCTACACTGTGCCTGCCTGAGACTCAGTATGTTTGTCATACTGTGAGAGACTCTCTCGTCTCCCAAGTATGTCAAATCGGTAGCTGATAACGAGACAGACCTGTCCTCCATGTATGACAGCACTGCTGATGTCTTCCTGCACATGCCCTTATCTAACTTAAAGAATGATCACAACAAATGCACTGTCTTGAGCACAGATAATAATGAAAAAGAGGAAATAATGGAGCCTTTGTAGTTCAAAATAACAGACAGTAACAATTGAACAGCAATGAAAAAGTAATAATAAACAAAACAAAACTAGCAACATAAGACAATCTATAAAAGGTGTGTGAAGGACACAGAAAGGATGGTGTGTTATGGTTGGCTATAGGATGAGTGGAGGTGGGTTTTCATCTAGGTTTTAAAACGTCACCTAAGAAAAACACTATAAAAAGCCAAATTTGATTCACCTTGACATGAAATACTTGTTATTTGAAATTGTTCACCTGACTCTCGACCGTCTCCATCACCCTGACCCCGCAGACAGCGGCCTTCGGGACCCCTCGAGAACTCCGACACAATTTAAACAACGCCGGTTGCCAAGGACATCTCTGCAACACTCGTGGAAGTTGCATTAAAATGGGTTGTTTCAGCTTACTATCATTATTATGAACACATTTCTTTATTTATCCAAAAAAAAAGCCTTATGTCAAAATCTCAATACTTCTGCCACCTGATAAATGGAAGATTATAACAGTGGCTTCAGGAGGCGTGTACATAAATTCCAGCCAATAATGCAATACATTTCTTTTGAATTCCATTTTGCCCTTCCTTAATATATCGTTTCTCAGGAAATGGATTGAATTAAAATAGCAAAATTCTGTGTTTTTGTGAATTTAAAAGAGTCAAGCGCACTAGCAAATCTTTGTATACAAGCTATTGTTAAGATTGAATATTTCCATAAAGGCTTTACAACTATAATAAAGGTTGTTGAAGTGGTGGGGGAGGCCTTTAAAAGGAAATGGTGATCAACATGTTTAAACCTCATGATTGTCCAATCACCTATTCATTTTATCAGAAGGGATATAATCTCATTACAGACAGAATACACCGTTAAATCACTTATTTTGGCTTGGAGGTACTGGGTCAGAGAGAGTCCTGCAGCTTGTGTCAGAGTCACAGGATGGGAAAAGAAAGGGCTTGGTGTGCTCTGTGGAGAAACACCTGCCATGAACTCCAAAAGCTATTATCTCCAACCTTTAGAAAACCCCTCCAACACACACACACACGCCACATAATATAAGTCAACCTCTCACCCCTACGAGACCCCAGAAGTCAAAAAGCAAAAGGACAGCTGACTGACAGAGGGGGATTAGTCTCAACAAATCATATGCTTGCACGCACACACACAGCCTGCCTCTCTCTTTCTATCACACACACACACACATCTTCTGACGCCGAATCAAGATAACATCTTCTCTGCGATCACCTGCCTCCACATCAAACCCAGACAAGTGTCCCTCCCAAACACTGTTACTGCATAAAAAGTGTGTGGATGGCTGCAATGCTACCCCACCCAAAAGTACATACTGTAAAACCAAACAAAAACTCGCTCTCACAATCACACACACACACATACATACAAAAACACAACCCAGAGAGTCTGGCTGAGTGCAGTCAGCATAGAAAAGGTGTCTCCTCTAAACCAACATTAGCCTGGGTGCCTGAGCAGAGAAGAACCACACTCAAGTAAAACTAGAGAGAAATACAGAAAAAAGTACACAAGTAAAAGGAAAGCGGGAAAATAAGGGGATAACAAAGTAGAGATCCATGCTCTTTCACTGAATAGCTAGAGTGCACTGAGGATTCCTACAACAGAAAGACAGATAGAGAAACAGAGGGAAAGATTGATTATGGACCAGAACATCTGGGACGAATATTTCTTCCGCGCTTCAGTCCTCCTCTCTTGGGCTCCTTCACTCCGTTTTGCAAAATGCCGTTGTGACACAACACGAGGGCCTCGGATCCATCAAAGATGTACGATATTTGCTGTAATTAGCATAGCATTGCGCACATGCACGCGCACACACGGCACCCAGTGAATATTTATGAAAAAAAGTTCAACAACTGTTCCTGTATTGTTTCATCTTTTATTTACTCTGATCAGACATTGTCACAAGTGTTGGTCTGGATGAGAACTCAACATGCAGATTCCATTATTAACATAACACAAACTCACACAAACAAATGCAGAGAAAAAACAGATGTGTACATGTGCATTTGTGTACAAGAAGTGCATTAGGAGCAGGAAAACAATGACTGAACAAAATAGGACTGACTTTAATTAGTAAAAATATACTTTTATTTTCCTAACAGTGAGGAAGTGAGAGGGGATGGGTCCAAGTGGCTTGTGACAGACGCGGTTTGCTTTCTTGTGGTGGTTCTGGTTCATTTTTACTGTCCTCACCTCGGGCCAAGCTCAGGCCTGCGTGGTCCTGTCAGTCTGCCGTTTCTCCAAAATGGCAGACAGTTTCACTGCCTCCCTACATACAAAGAGCTAGACAAAAGGTTGGGGGGGG
>NC_048429.1:7944873-7950062 GCF_013103735.1 Etheostoma cragini | reverse complement strand
TCAAGGGGAAAACGTGTCTATTTCTCTATCAGGGTGCTGTGTTGAGTGCCTCTAGTGTGGTTCGGTTCTCCACAAGGTTTTGAGGGTGTGTCTTGGTGCTGACTCATTTCTCACTTCCTCCACTCTGGTTTGGTCAGTTTGTCAGTCGGTCGATAATCAGTAATCCCAGACGATGAACTCTTCATTGCTCTCTCTCTCTCTCTCTTTCTCCCTCTTCCTTAACCCCCGGTTCTCAACTTGTTCTGCAGACAAAAAACGAGAGAGGGTGCATTAGAGAGACGAAGAAGGAAAAAAAAAATCTAAATAGACAAACAAAAGAGAAATTTATTATGTCTCAAAGGAGAAACAATACAGAGAGAAAAAGGCCTGAGAGTACAATTAAAAAGGTGGAGGATGGAGTGAGTATAAGAGGATGAAGTGGGTTGGAGAAGTAGTGAAAAGAGAGAAAGACCCGAGGGCAGTGGAGTCCATGTTAGCGATAAGTGCAACCACAAATCCCCAGCACTCGCTGTCAATAACCATTTGAACTGGCCTGTTGCAGCTGATGCCAATGGATAAAACCTGGGTTTAAGAAAAGGCCAAAACAAGGGACACAAAAATGAAAATGACATAGCCAGGTAAGAAAGTAAGAAACAAAAATGTCTTCTTTCTTCCTAACGAACTTAATAATGGGGTTGTGGATGCCATAAGTCCATATCATTAAAATATCATTTCTGCAAGTTTATTTCGTGCACCATTGAAATGTTTATTGACAAAAGGGTCTGCCAAACACTCCAGGTTAGGACAAGGGGCGGACTTTAAAGAGATCACTGAAAGGATAATTCCAGTTTATTAGAATTTTTATTTTGATAATTTCTATTGGTTATGATAAAATTGTATCTACAGTAACAAAGTGCACTGCACTGAATGTGGGAACATGTAATGTAAAATCACTATATATATATATATATATATATATATATATATACGTATATTATACATATAGGCCTATATATGAGCTATAATCCATTTTCTGAGCTTACTGATATCATAGAAATCCCACCTCTGAACTACGCCAAATATGATAGTTGTTTACAACGGAGACTTTGGGTAATAATTTATTATGATTCACATTTGTTTTCTCTTCCAGGCAAGTGCTTGTGTTTCTTACTGCAATATCGACATTTTCTCACATCTCAGTAATTCACTTTTATGTAATCAGCGATTGGAGAGATGGCTTTGAAAGATTTACTGACATCTAAAAAAATAATTTAAAGGACAAATTAAATCTGATATATCAATATTGAATTGAATTGAAATGTCAATACTGAAGTTGGTCTTTGTAGCAGTTTCACAAGCCAGCTCCTTTTTTTCTTCATTTTGATCCTTGCAAACATAACTGACACCGAAACAGGGATCTGGCTCGGCCCTGTGAGAGTATAAGGGAGATGGAAAGGTCCGTCTAAAAAAATGAAGTGGAGAAGGAAAATGCAGAGAGCAAGACACAGTCATGTGGAGAGAATATGGAACTAGGAGGTAAGCGGTAGTTGGAGAGATAAGCTCCAGGTCTTATTCATAGAATGTGAGAGAGAAAGAAAGACTATCTGTCTTTTCAACTGCCTCTTCCTCCCTGTTAGCAATCTGTACCTGTTAAGTGCTGAAGGCATTAGAAATGCGACCAGGGTTGAAGGGATAGTGGATGGAGTGAAGGAGAGATGGCGGCAGGGCAAAGAGGGCACAAAAGAGAACAAAAGTGAATCTAGACGTTATCAATGCCTGTGGCGATAACAACCTTAATTATCAGTGACAAAGGCCTGGCGGCTGACAACGCCTTCCTCTCCGCCGACTCCAGTTGAGGGGTCGCTATTGTAAAACTGAGATTTGGGGGATTTTGTATCGTCGGCGAGGTGACATCTTGGACATCCCCTCATCTAGTGGAATTTAAGATTTGAATGGGAGGGAACAGGATTTGGCCGTTTGGAAGCTGGATGACCTTTGCTATTTAGTGTCTTTGACAGAAAGCGAGATGAGATGAGAAACGGCTGTTAGAGGACACATTCTGACCTCCAGAGGTCAAAGTCATGTCTTCTGACATTTGTTCTCAGAGCAGCTTCCTGCTCGGCTCTGATAAAGCTGTGTAAACATCCTAATCTCAAAACTGCATCAGCTCATATCAATCCTACCTCATTCCCCCTATTTTGTCGGCTGTATAATTCTGCATATTATTCCTTTAAAGCCTTATCACAGAACTCTTTTTTTTTTCACCTAATGACTTTTAGAGTAAGTCTTATACAGATAAGTCCCTAAGACGAACAGGAGTGTGCCGTGATTGTCGCAGGGTGATAAACACAAGCGGATTAACATATCGTCTCAGGCTCGCTACCAAACAATTTACAAGATCATAACAGCATCCGGACTATGAAGGTACCCTTGCTGAATCTTGACGAGGCTACAGGTAGCTGTCTTAAACACACACATACACACACACACACACACACACACACACACACACACACACACACACACACACACACACACACACACACACACACACACACACACACACACACACACAGATGAATAAAACATTGTGCAATTTAAATGATGTATAGCTTAAGAATCTGCCTGCTTCTGACTTTTAGATCTAATACTAATACTCACGAGAGTGGGCGAGAGACGCAAAACTCAGCTTTTCTCATTTCCTGCAAAACAATGCAATTGTGAAAAAAAATCTAATAGAAAAGCTCTATGAATGTAAATTGAGCCTTTTTGGGGCCAAGTGATGTTACATATTGCAAAGTGCGAGAGGGGGAATCAAGTTAATATCAACCTGAGTGACATTACTATTACCATACAGTGTGTGTGACCGTGGGAGACGGAGGAAGGTGGAAAAACATTTGCACTTGGCAACCAAAGGAGAGAGTGCGGGGAGGACAATGGTCTCCAACTAGCAGCAGCTACTCCCTTATTCTTATTACATTAAAACACACACAGAGACAGTCAGGGGAACGCCTGTGTCAGCAGGTATTATGGAAATAAATTGTAAGGTTTAAACTGGCTATTTAGAGCGGGCTTTATTCAGGCGCCAGTAGCCCAGTGGAAATGATATTCCCCTGTCTAAAAGCAAGGAGCCAGCACATGTAAATGGATGATAGTGTGTGCATATATATGTGTGTGTGTGTGTGTGTGTGTGTGTGTGTGTTTACAGTTTATATTACATTCATTTAGACATTTAAAAAGGGAAAGGCTGCCATACATACTGTACGTCTAAGAGCCCAATGGCGTATGCTGTAGCTATCACACACGCGGGGCCACTTTGCAATACACACATTAATTAAACTGGAAGCTAAACCACAGGATTAGGAGGCGCTACAACTTGCATATCTGTCCATGAGGGTGCATGCACATGCTTGTCATTCTTTTCAGAGGGGAAAAACAAGGTTATTTTGGAGGATTTCTAAGTATAAAGTTTTATTTCCCCCACGTGCAAAGAGTACAGTTAACACAATAGAATGCTCATCCCTTTCACTTGGATGCATATGCAAAAGATGCTAGTGCATTGTTTTAAATTAGGCTTATTATGAGATATGACAATTGACAAAAGACAAATAGATAAGTTCTGTAAATAGGCACCTGTTTGGCATTGTTGACACACTGGAGGTAAAGGGCTGCGATGTTGGAGCATTGAAGGGTTTTTCCAATGTTCTCCTTGTAGCATGCGAGGATCTGGCCCTGCAGGTCTGCACACACAGGATACGCCTCATACCGCCTGTGGGGGTGGGAAGGGGAGAGAAATAGAGTGAAAACTGGAAAAAATATATGGTGTTAGAATTAGGGCAGGGTGGGACAAGAGAACAAGTGTGGGGAGTCGAAAAAAGACAGTGATAAATGTGTGAGTGAGAATCAAAGAGAGACAAAAAATGAAGTAAACATGAAAAATGTGTCAGCATGGGCAATAAAGAGGGACTGTGAGCTATAGAAATTAAGAACAAGAGAATAGTAATAGAGATATATTATTGGTTTGGAAAAAGAGCTTATTAATGGTCATTTGTCTCAAACAAGCCAATGCACTGTTAGAGCCCACTGAGGTACACTGCAGTCTAAAGTGTGTACACCTCTAGTCTTTTCTACTGCTATTGTCATTACAGTCCAAAACACCTGAAGGAAGAATGAACATTACTGTATCTGCTGGAAAGAAGGTCAAAGGTCACTCCAGCCTCCACTGCTGGGGTGAACATGGTGATGTGTGTATTACAGCAGAAAGGTCTGAGGGCTTTCTAAAAACGGACAATAACAGGTGTCCAATAAAAGTTCCAACAAGGGATTTATCCCCCGAAAAGGGGGATTCATCAGCGCTATGTGACGGCATGGAAGACAAGCTAACTTGGCAAATCAATGTGAAATGCAGGGTAAACAAGAAAAAGGCATTGGTTTAATCTAGACAAGCAATAAGGCAAAGTTGTTACAAAAAGATGATAATGATTATGAGGTTGAAATTACCGGCAAGCTAAGTATACCTTCCTTTAAATTGGTCCCTGCTTTTATGTCTTACCGTTAAAAACTATTTAAAAAGCTTCACAGAAAAGAGAATTGATCACTCTGCTGGGTAGTAGTGAATCCATTCATTGATTAAGAACGGCTCCTTGAAAGTCAACCACTTACAAACTGGAGAGCTGTCACCTTGGACTGGTCTAAATGGCAAATTCAATCTTTTAGCATCCACGAGGAGGTTGTTATTGCAGACTGTGAATGCTGGTTATATGCTACACAGCACTAGCTTAGCATGCCCAAGTCTATCCTTGAGGCCTGCTACAGCTTTATTGCTGCTATCCTAGCTAGAATGATACAGATGCTAGCACTTCTAATGGTAGAGTAGATGCTACGCTAAACTTCAGTTCATTTAAATTATTATGACTATTATGTTAGATGTATGTACGGGTCGGATCCTTTAGCCAATCTAAGTAGTGGGATGTACCGCCGGCGCGGATAACTTGCCCAATGTTAACTGCTTTTGTCCGTCTCTTCACACACCCCATAAAAATCCATAATGACGACACATGTGCATGGTAGGGCTATTATGCTAATGGCGGTGTCATCGTTTTGTTCACACCAGTGCTCAGGACACTCCATCTGCCCCACTAAACGGCTTGTGTGGGTGTGAACGAGATTTTGCCCGTCAGCAACTCCAGAGATCTCATAGGAATATTGGG
>NC_048429.1:7922978-7944863 GCF_013103735.1 Etheostoma cragini | reverse complement strand
GTCAGAATTAGATGTTTAATTTTCCCCCTGGAGTAAGAACGTACCCCACTCACCACCCCATTGCATACAAAGCAGGGGATTGGTTGCACGGGTCATTACCCAGGGTGCAATACAGCAGGAAGCTGGTGCAGTCTGTGTACATATGTTCATCACCACATGGTCATATTTGTTAGGGAGGCCGGAAAAATCTATAGTCCTTGTACAGTGCAGGTCAGTGACAATTTGTGACAAAATGAGAGGAGCTCTTTGCACCTTCAACAACTTCAACAGTGTTGTGATTAATCAAAACCCTTCATTATTCATCTACCACCACAGTGCTTAGAGGCCAATCAGGGCAAGACATATTCTATCTAAAGCTAGAAAGAAATACTTCAAAGAGTAAATATAGTCAGTTTTGATAAAAGCTTATTTGCTGTTTTCCTCGCGCTGGGACTGCACGGCTTATAAGGCGCGTCCCCCCGGGTGGCGAATGGGGAGTTACACCGTATGGTGTAGTGGACCAACGCAGTCTAAGGGAAGGACACCCTGACAGAAAACCACCGGCCCTCCAAGCTTGGGGGGTTGGGCAGAAGGCTAACAACCTACTCCCGGAAAACAAGCCTGGTACAGAAACAACGGACATCATATTGCAAGACGACGCCACCCAAAAACAACCTGGCGGCGAATGGTGGAACTGGAATGTAACCGTGCAGGCTGGAACACGTGGAATACAGCACGACGTGCAGCTGCAAACCGAACCCAGTGGAGGAGTGATGTCCGAGCCTTGTGTGCCTCCTGGCACGGAGAGAATTAACTTAACTAACTATTTGCTGTCTTTCCAAGAGTTAGATGACAAGATTGACAACACTTTTATGTCTGTACTGTAAATATACTACTTTACATCCAGGGGACGGTTAGCTTAGCTCAGCTTAGCCAGAGACCAGAAGCAGCACCATTTCTTGGCCGACACAGAGGCCATTTATAGCAATGTATAATCTTACTGGTCGCTGGTGGTAACGTCTACATTTACTGTACGGACATGAGAGTGGTATCAATCTTCTCATCCAAGTGTCGGCAAGGAACTGAATGAGCATATTTCCCTAAATCTGGAACACTTCCTTTACATTTTGGTAGATTCCGCGGGAGGTCTTATCACTTTGAGCGCAGACTGGAACATTATGCTGTCAGGCGTGGAGAAAGTTCTGCATTTTGTGGATCCATTGGGGAGAAATTCAGTAATTTGCTAGGAGGCATGACAAGGCCATTGCTCTGTGTCAGGGTATTGAACGATGACAGCAGTGCTAGCAGAAATCGCTGCCATCCTATTCCTATGGATCCTGGCGCTCATTCATTACACCGCCTATGGGCATCTACAGGGATGAGAGGAGGCACATACACCCACTAATTACTTTCTTAAGCGTTTGCGTTAATGCCAGGTGCATCCTGCTGATACAAACCACAGTGTTTATCACCAGTAATGGCCTCTGTGAGAGTGAGAGAGAGAGAGAGAGAGAGAGAGAGAGAAAGGAGAATAGAGGAAGGGAAGAAGAGAAGGAAGATGAAGAGGGTGGATAGAAATGAAGCGCGTTTCTTGATGAGGAACTAGACAGTGGTCCTTCTATTTTGCCTGCTCTCTGGTTCACTCTGTGGGGAAGAGGCAGAGACAATGATTGAGTTTATCATGGAGACAATAACACTGTCACACATTTTCTGTAGCGGCACGCTGCATCCTCTATCATCTATCATTAAATATCACATTAAGTTCCTGCAGCCAACCACAACCACAGAGCTGGTAGGAAAAGACCCTCTCTCCCTCCTCCACCGTTTTACATTAGGTGCCCTCATGTCATTTACTATAGTATGACTGCTGTAGTGCCATGCTGGAGGGGGGGGGGGCAGCAGATGCTTACCACTAGATTATGAACCTTTTTTAACCTTTCATTTATAAAATGTACCCATTTTAGCTCAATAGTATAACGTCATGATATGGAGTCTATCAGAGCAAATAATATTCTCATGTAAAACAAAATGTACTAACTGAGCCTTTCTTTTTTTTTGTTTTTTAAGTCTGTTGTTGGCCTCAGGTAATGACCAAATTATTTAAGCCTAGTTATGGAAATACATAAAAGTCATTGTAGTTTGTTTTAGGCAAGCTTAGGGGAATTGGATCCTTATATTTAATTGCAAACTGCACAAACAATACCTTCCTACAAAGCTATGTTTATGCATGAATAGGTCCTGAGCATGTGTGTGTGTGTGTTTCAGGCCTGTGTAGTGATTTCTAACAACAACAGAGTGTAAATTGAAATTTTCCCATAAACAGTGTACATTTAATAGATTATTTAATTAATATTTAATTTATATCAAATAGCAAAAAAAGACAAAAATTAGGTTTATGTTGAATTCAGAGTAAAATATATCTAAGATCCAAGTATCAGGAGTAAAACGCTGCAAAGTGGGTACACATTAGAGTCTTCATAAGGTCATCATAGGGTGTAATTATAAATATAGTCAAAAACAACAATGAATCATCCAGTTCCCATGTAACCTAAGCACACCAAGGTATTTATAAACACAGATAAGGTATCATATTCCCAAAGCAAAACTGTTTTTAGTTATTTAGTTATGTTTAAATTATTTACAGGAAATGATATTTGATATTTCTTTGTCAGCCCTTGTTTGGTCAGAATGTAGAATTTAGGTTTGGTTATACAAGTTAGTAACACGCCTGTTATTGGTAGAAGAGGACACAGTGCTCTTTGTATTACCCCATGGTTCGGACTGTTTGTTTTGAATCTTTTTAGAGGCTTGGTGATGTACAACTATAAAGAAAAGTCTGAATAACGGAAGTCAATTGCGGCAGAATTTTGTTTCGTTTATTCATATTTCCTGATCCCGTAGAATAATTTTATTTAGCGACATAAGCCCTGTTGGCGACACTGCTGCTCTCATATAGATTATTCTACAGGTTATAAAAGCAGTCATTGCCAATGAATGTCCCTCACCCCTTATATTTTTCTCTTCCTTGTTTCCCCATCTCTAGTTTCCCTTTACTCCTCTCTCCTTTGTTCCCTCCCTGAACCCCCAGAGGGTCACAGGATATTTAATAAAACTGCATGTGCTGGGAAACAATGAAACAAATAGAGACATCTAGCCAGATACCGTTGGTTATTATTTGCACTGTGTGTGTGTGTGTGTGTGTACACTGCATCCATGTTCCCCAGAGACAGTAAATCTAAACAGTCATATAGGGGTTGCCTTGTGCCATCAGGAGCAGTAAAGGTCTCTATAACAATACCTTTTCCACCCACCTCCATCACACAAGTCTCTATTGCTTTGATTTACTGATTGGAATGGAATGGCAGAGTAAGGTAAGTTTAGACATCTACATTACAGCTTCCTCTGCTTTGCGTCAGAAATAAAGTAAAGGAAGGAAGGGAGAGAGAGAGAGGAATAGAGAGAATAGGAAATGGACAGAGGAGAGAGATGGGAAAAGAGAGATGGAGAAGAAGCAGAGAAACATTCCTGGAGCTCTCTGCTCACTTTCTTTTTAAAGTTCTCCTTTCAGAGAGAACAGACAACGAGGTTGAGAGGAGGGGCAGAAATGATATCAGAGGGTGAATGTGTCCCATTTAACATGTACATAATAAGGCAGAACAGATTACCTGCTCCCTCTCTCTCACTGTCTGTGTCCCTCCTCAAGGTGTCCCTATATCATTTAATACAATCCTTTCTTTCATGCCCCCCCCCCCCCCCCCCCCCCCCCCCCCCCCCCGCTGCACAAGTCAGCACATTTCCATGGAGGGGACATATTCTGAGGTTTATGGCTATGGCTACATCCTTCAAAGGACATATTGACTGCAAGCTGGGGGACGTATTGAGATCGATGTTGGGATTTTCATACAATATGCATGTGTTATGCCAATAGACTGAGCGAGGAACACTGTCAGTACATTTTTCAAACCAACACATATTGACCATGACCACCATCTGCTATAACAATGTAGAGCAATGACATTCATAGATCTCTGTTAAGGGAACAACATGCTTCAATAGTTGAACAAAGTGTCAGACACATCTGGGAACATGTACGTTCATCTGTCATAATTTAAGATACATTATAACTTCAAAGAAAGACAGACCCACGGATATACAAAGGAGTGGCCGAAGGGACATGCAGACGTACAGACAAACAAACAGCGTCCATTCAATGTCCACTGTAAAAAGCTTCACTCCAACTACAGACGCACAGCTTCCTTCCTCTGGATATACATGTAATTGCTACAACCAGCTAAAAAAAATGAGACAAGATAAATAAAAGTAAGTGGTTTCTATCATTGATGAATAGGATGTGTGTTTGTCTAAGGCTTGATGTTATTGGAAAACTTTCCATACAAGTGCTAAAACAATACTTTAAGGTTTGGTACCAATAACCAAACCATACTTTCTTTACTATTTTGTTATTTTTTATGAAGTTTTAGTCGTAGTTTTAGTTGCTCCTGATGATGGTAGATCTATTCCTCCATAAAACACTCTGAAATTGGCAACCTAATCAAACTTGATTAAAGAATAGATCACACACAGTTTGTTTAGTACTAAAAAAAATTCTACGGTCTAATACCCTTCTATACTGACTCTACCCTATAGAGCTTTTGTCAGAAACAAAGGAATCTAAAGTATATTTATCTTTAACAATAAGCAAGCAAGCAACCCTGTTCAAGAAGAAGACATCTGATTCATTCCATCATGATTAAAAAAAACCAAAAAAAAGGTAGAAGTCTGATTTGGTCAGATTTCACACATGTTGCCAGTATGTATCTCCCCCAACCTCTAATTGATGTTCTTTCACCCACACACACTGTAGCTTCATCGACAGTATGGATTACCCTTGCCTGCCACCAGATTGAGTTCCCAATCACCACATTCTCTATTTATCATCATTTGGGTCCACTTAGGGGTTAATAGGGTTAAGGGGTTGGTGCCGGTTCCCCCTTTAAAAGCCCTCATGTTCTCTCTAGTTAAGGCAGGCGTCAGTACCGAGGGGGGTAAATAAATACAAATGATCCAGTTAAGGAGAAAAATGACACACATTTCGCTCACGCTGCTTTTTAAAAGCGGACCTGAGTGACCCCCTGCAGTGAAATCCATCAGCATGGATAGGAGATTGAATGAGAGAGAGACGGAGGGGGGGGGGGAGAGAGAGAGAGAGAGAGAGAGAGAGAGAGAGAGAGAGAGAGAGAGAGGGAGAGAGAGGAAAGGACAGAAAAAGAGAAAATCAAGAAATGCGTTGGGGATAAATAACTGCCAAATAATGGAGAGAGAGAAAGAGAGAGAGAGTGTATGAGGGAGCGAGGGAGTAAAAAGCAGACAATAATAAAGAGGGAGTGAGTGAGACGGATTTAAATTAAGACAGAAAACACAATCCGTAAGTGAGCAGTGAGGGAGACAAAGAAGGATGAGTGGAGAAAAAAGGGAGTGTATTGTATGTCCTTCCTGACCCTTCTTTTTACACTCGTCCATGGCACTTGGTCTCTGACCTCGAGCAGAAGAAGATGGACATGTATTGAAATATGCAGCTGAAAGATGTTTACCGATACCCAAAGACAACTTGAAATTAAAACAATCATCCATGCTACATCTACATGCTGTTACATCATCAATGTCACTGTGTTGTTCACAAAAATACAAAAAATACAGAAAAGCAATAAAAGCTTTGAGTGGGTTTCTCGACCATATCCAATGCAACAAAGTCACTAAATAGGCCACTAAAAGGTGTGTATGTGCATTGGGTGTTTGTGTGTGTGCGCCCACGCAGGTGCCTGGGATTGTGTGTGCTTTTTACAGCCAACACAGCGAGGCTCTTAAGGCCGAAAGAAGAGCTTTTAAAGCAGTTATTGACTTCTGTCTCCTCAGCTGACCACCATCTTGGCCCTGCACCCGTTGCCTAGATACAGAATTGCGGTTCACCCTCACCTGACAGAGGGGTCAGAGCACTGCTCAGTCGGTCCTGACTCGCTGATGACTACTTCAGAGAAAAAACCCTCTGAAGTGCTTTGTGATAACTTTCCTGCAAAATTACTTCCAGTCATTTTTGGTAATTAAAAGTTCTGTTTACCGCAATTAAACATCAATAAATTATCACTTCACTAATTTTGGGACATCAGAACTATTCCTTTAAACAAACAGGAGCAATGCCAAGAAAATGCTAAGCCTCGACACCTTATTTACATTTTGTAGCAGCACGGTGGATTAAGCAGGAAACCTGATGGATTTCCTCCACCGTATTTATCCTCCTCAGTAATGTGAACGATTAAACAAATGCACAAATGCAATAGTCCTGCAATGCTTTAGTACAGGGCTATGTGTTGGATAGCATTTGAGTTCACGCGGTCTCCTGATTTTGTGTCCACAACATTTAGGACAAGAGGATTTTGTAGAGAGTAAAGGAAATGTGATCATAAACTTAAGTGAAACTACTGGCAATAAACTTGACCATCGTGTTTGTTTACTGCAATTAATTCATAATTAAAATTAAGTATCAGAATTCAACTGACAATAGCACCTTTTTTTTTTTTTTTTTTAATGCTGCACTGAAAACTTAACATGCGGCAACTCCATTGCTAAAGAGAGTGCTGGTAATATTGGGCAGTGCGTTGATGTAGATAAGATGTTTATTTTGTTGATTGCAAACTGTTTGGGGTTAAAAGGGAACAAGGAATGAGTGGGATCTACTTTCCACCCACATCATTTGGAGGAGAGACAGACAGGTGTGGTTTCCGATGTACCGATGCAGTACAGAACACCAGTGTTATGAAGAAAAACAACGAGCCATTTTACATTTACAACAAGTTTTGCTCCACGCCTCCTCATTTCACCTTAGTGTGAGTGTGCGTAGAGACGACGCAAGGACGGCGGCTGCTGTTATTGTCAACCGGATTAAATTAAAAAAAGATTTAGTCAAAAGAGCTAAAAAATAAACAACGGACAAAAGGAAGGAGTGAGTGTGCAGCCTGGGGGAGGAGAGGAGTGACAGTAAAGTGACAGATTAAAATTAGATTTTATTCTCTATGGCCGACTTGTATGGGGGGGGGGCAAAAAATGCTTGGCTTAGACACAAAAGTGTGAAAATACACTGCCTTTTATGATCTTATCGCGAATGTCACCATAAGAATCCAAGTTTTTGAGAACTAAGAAGAGAGATGGAGACATAAGAGATGATGGTCTCAATCCTTCAGTATTACACAGCCTTGTCAGATCCACCCATTCACCAATAAAAGATGTCCCTGTTCCCTCTCAAATCTGCAGGGACCCTGCACAAACAAAGTGACTAGCTTCAACAAAGAAGCCCAAAGCCCCACCAAAGGTTAGCACTGACAGGAGGTTTAGGACCACTATGCCACTGTTCTTTCATTCTACATTCCATCTTTGCGCATAATCTCACATCTATCATTTTCCGCCATGCCTGTCATCCTACATTTCAAACTAAATCCCCATTGGGTCACTGCCGCCCGTCGAGACACTGCACGTACACACACCAAAGCACATATTTCATATTTTTTTTTTAAAATTTGTTTACCCTTTACGGCTATTTTGGGGTTTTACAAATATTTAACCAGTGATGACATATAACATATAACAAATAAAATGTTTTCAAATGTTTTCATTTCTGAAAAGCAACAGTTTAGGACAGAGAAGTTTTTTGCTCATCAGCAATGATATGTGAGCTCTCTCTTTTTCATTCATCCTCACATACATAGGCGCACACACACATTTGCACTCTTACATACATGTGGTGCAGTAAAGGTCACACATTCCGTGCTGGACAGTGTGATAGTACATCAGACTTGGATAAACAGCTAGTGGTGAAAGTGGCAGGATATAAATCAGGTGCAGGGAGAGATAGCTTCCTTTCCACAGGCAACTTGGAACTCTTATCTGCAGTCAGTGTCATGAGGAAAGTGAATAAAAGCTTTGGTTTGTGTGTGTGTGTGTCTTTGTGTTTCTAATATACTGTAGGATTACACTATTTGTTACATGTTGGGCATATTAACATATATTAAGAAGAGCTGTACATAAAATGTTTTGTCTAAGTCTCTGAGAGCAGGCTGACACCCTGCAGTTTATGATTCATGGCAACAATTTCAGACACTAGAGGGGCCGTTTGTGCAGAATTTGTTCATACCCACTTCAGACATTGTTTCTTACTCCGCTTTGTGGGGGAAAACAATAAAACTATTAAAGTATTTACATTGTCATGGGACTAGTTTTTGAAGCATCAAGTAGAAATTAGATGGGTTTTATAATAGTCATAATACAAAATATAACTATAGCTGTGATAAAGTGTGAAAGAATAGTATGCGTAAATCTTCGCGCGTGTGTTGTGGATGTAATGAGGTCACAGTGATGCAGTAGCGTTTTGGTTGGGAGAGCTCCATCATGGCGGGATTACTGCAGGAGAACGGCAGGAAACAGCTGTACTGCTCACATAAAACACACACACACACACACACACACACACACACACGCGGACACGGACACGGACACGGACACACACACACACACACCCCTTGAGTACCTACCTCTCACACTTAAATTTATTTATTTCAACATAGTGAAGAACAATGGCCAGACTGTAGCCGTGCAATAAATGGAACACATACACTCTGGATAATTGCGGAAGTCTATTTGTAAACTATGTGGTTAACTTGTGTATAGCTCATACCCTAATCAAACTAAACTCACCCAAAGAGAAACGACTGCTACTGATACCAGAGAGAGACATTGAAGAGAGTGACACAGGAGTGCAATTTTCATCTTAGTGTCATTTAGCTGAATTGCTTTTTTAATACCAAGAATGTCTATTCCCGATCCAATCACTTGTTCTCCCGATCATGTTTCAAATTAGAGTAATTATGTCCCATGTTGACTATTACAGAGCATCAACCCCAAAAATCCTGCATAAGAACAGGTGCTGCATATAGCTATGACACATACTTTCCTTACAAATCCCATTCACTCTCGAGACTTGATTTTCCTGATCTAAACAGAAAACAAAAATCCAACAAATTCCCAACTGATGACATTATATGGTAAACACATACCACCCAAAAGCACTAATAAAAACTCCCAAAAGCATATATACAGATGTTATAACCCTTGACAGGCAGTCTACTCTGACCCCATACATCTTCTTCTCCACTATAATAAACTAATATCAGTAATACACTAATCAATCCCTGGAGTACTATCACTCTCTTTACAATGGCACTGACATGAGCTCTAGCGGAAAAATAAAGACATTCTAATAAAAAAGATGTCATCTCCTACACTTAATAACATCCTTACATTAACATATCAAATGGTAATTCCATCAAGTATGGATACGGCTCTGGCTTTTTCTTTTCTTTTTATCTCTGGGGGACATTTTCAACTCTGAGGAAATCAAAAGCCTGTGTCAGACAAAAAATATTTTCTGCTATTATTTAACACAGGACAGATAGAATCTTTTCTCTGTTGGGTCTTTGTCATAAGAGAGAAAGAGAGAGATAGGGAGAAAGAGCTTTGAGGAAACACACACATTATGTTCACAAAAGATATTCAACATATGAGTGCATACAAACATACACCATCACACATGAACTCACACATATAAACAAAGATGGGCCAAACACGCCCTGTTAAATCCAATTAACCCTCTGCTCTGATCCTCGCAATGCATCCCTGCCCCTGTCTTGTAACACCAGACCTTCCCGCCATTTCATTAGAACACACACACACAGATACTCCCCCCTCCTCTACCTTTCCACAATTGTAATCCAGTCACAACCCTGCTAATGCACCTCCTATAATCCAATCAGCCAATCACTGCTCTTCATGGAAAGGGCTGTATCACATGACTAACCGCACGTTAGCCCAACGTTCGCTTGCAGTTAGCACTGTCATTTGGCACTAATGTTATTCCAGTGTTTTTTTCCTTTCTTTAATGTGATTTGGTGAAGTCTCAGCTCCAGCTTCCACAAGTCTAGCGCTAAAACCCCGGTGGACTAGGCTAATCAGTTTCCAGCATTTCTGAGGGAGACAATGATCCCAGTGTTAGCGTTGGCTAATGACAAGCTAACACAATTAGCCTAGCCTCCCTAGAGGAGAGCTTAGAGCCAGGGGCCATTCTTGCCCCACCTCCTACAGGCTCCTCATCCACTTTTCCTACATTACTATGGAGCCTAATGGCCCCCTATTAAGAAGACAGATGGAACACGGACGTGGAGGGATTCTGCATCTTCTGGAGTTACATATATGTGCTACATCCATGACTGAGTGGATGTTTAATATTGCCTTCTCTGTTAATAACTTCAATGAAGTAAACATTCTCAACTATTCAAAACTATTTGAAAGCCATGGTCTTTTCTGCAGCACAAAGGAGTTATCTTATCATTGTGTCTTGATTGTGTCTTGATGTGGCTACCTATGTTATAAAACTGCTACAAATCATTTGATAATTCAGTTTGATCCAGGTCTGGTTGAAGATAAAGTTTTACAGAATAAAATAAAATCATTAACACCAAAAAATTAAAAGAGCACAAGAAAGTAAACCATTATCAACATGTGATCAGGTTTATCAGTAAAACAGATCATCAACATCAACTAATGGGTTGGGCTAATGTGATACTGATTGAAAGTCATAGCTTGAATGGGGCTAGCATAATTTAATAATGCACTCACTGGTCCACATGGACTTCTTATTTTCAGTGAATGCATCATTTTAGATAACACACATGAAGCCTACCAAAGACAATTAAATAAATACATACTAGGCATTAGATCAGGGAAAAATGAAAGAAGAAGAAAGCAACAATGAAAGTATTATTTTGGGAAGTAAATGTACAGAATGGGTTGACCCTTAAACCGGTCAGTGAGTGACAGCCTTTGATCTACTTTGGATTGACAGTGTCTAAACTTACTTAAACTTGGCATTCACTTGGTCAGCAGCTTTATGGTAGTTCTCTGATGTGACCTTGTAGAACTGAGCACTCTGCAGAGAGACAAAGAGAAAAACCAGTAAGTGAGATAAATGCATTGAAATGTGATTGTAATCTCTCATCCAAAAAAACTTCATCCAATTTATTCACATCTTTCCTGATTTCCGGTTAAAGCTACTTATGTAAAAGGAAACATATCAGCAAAATGACGACTCATAACATTTCAGTTTTGATGTTGTCATACCTACAGTCCAGCCTGCACAGTCCCGCCTCATCCACCATCACCCAAACTCCATTAAAACTTTATGCAGAGATACTATCATAGGTCTATTACTAGTTGGGTTTATTGTGATTCATAATGTGTATAGATTGGATTACATGGATGAATTCCACAATGGTCAAAAATACCGGCACATAAAGTATTGCACATTTTATTTTTTGTTCGTGTAAATGTGCACCACACGTTTGCCTCTCTGTGTGAAAGTGTGAATTATGGGTATTTGTGTTTGTGCTTGTCCTGTCACAAATGGCCGCAGTAATAACAGGCAGCAATCGTGTAAAGTCAGAGGGTCGCTAGTGAACAATGTACAGCCCACCAGTCAGAATCCCACAGTGACCCATAGCAAATGAACCAATAACAGGACCCCTCAACCTGAATTATCTCCTCATACACGGCCATAAAACATAGCTCCTACACCATTTATACTACTAGAGGAAGAACTGTTTTCTCAGCCCTAAGTCGCTGTTATGCACATTTATGATCAAATGGTGAGATGTTGTAAAGTATGATGGATGGCTTATTGAGTCATATAAGGTTTGATCCAGGGGCAAAACAGGTAATGCCTTCCTCTTAAGTACTCTGCTTAAATAAATAAAAAACATAGTTTAAATGTGCCATTCATTGTTGGGGTTATGTTGAGCTACCCAATCTTCACACTCAATACTGTATGATGTGGTGCTGGGTTAAAGATCTCTCAGACTGTATTAAGCCTAAATAGTAAGCAGACTTTTACAAGGTTTCAAAAAAATAATCATGCATTCAGAAAAAAAGGCATTTGATTTAGTGCAGAGCAAGCTAGTCTTGCAATTTGGTTCTGGAGAAGTTTTAAACAAGCCTTTTTTGAGTCAACAATGGTATTTTAAAAATTAGATCTATCCTGTCTGTACAGTGTTAAAAGAGAAATAATTATCTTTGAGCCGCATAAGCATTAGCCAAGGCCTGACAATAAAAAGCACTCAGAATCGGTGACCATCTAACCCATCAATTTACATTCACTGGAAACCAGGCAATTAAATCATCTTGCATAAATTACAGATACTAGAAATGTGACAAATGTAAGCCTCTTTGTCCTATCGGCCCTGACTTAACCTTCTTGAAGGGAAGACATTCATCATAGTTCAGAAAAGATCAATAGGAATGAACTGTGCTGCTGAAAAGATCAATAGTTGTGTGTTGTAGCGCTAACCGAAGATGGGACATGGCAACACTGACAAAAGATCTGATACAGATTTGAGTCATCTTCCTTTGGATGGACACTGCAGGTTTGCAATGAAGTTATTTACTTAATTACTTAAAAATTATAAAATGATATTTTTTTAAATGCATTTTTAGACTTCTCTTTATAACAACACAAACATAATTAACATAACATAAAAAAACATAATCTATATTTTATATACTTAATGGATAAATAGTCAATGTGTTGAATTGAAACAAAGAACTGCTTTATTCAGATCCATTGCTATGACAAATCAAAATTAATAAGTAACATTTTTTTCTGGGGAAAACAAAATGAGATGTCTCAAGTCCACATGTGTCAAATTTAAATTATTAAAGAGACCCATGTCCCATGAGTAAAAATGAAGTAATTAACAATGAATGAAACAATCCTTACATGTTCAAGGTGCATGTTCAGGGATGAATTTGCAAAAGAGATAAAAAGATCCTGCATGAAATGTATAAAACATTGTAGAGTTGAAAATATAGGGGACCAAATACTTTACCGACCTCCTGCAGTTGTCCCTCAGGCAGACATTAGTTTATATGTCAAACACAATAACAAAGTACACACAAAGTTTAAGAGTTAACTTGTAAGCTTCTGTTGTATATGTGCCCTCTTGGCCTTGAATCAAGTGCTTTTTAGTGTAGACAAAGAAGCTGTCAAGAGCTAAGGAACAAGATTTAAAAGAGAAGCTTATTCTCAGATAAAAAAAAAAACTAAAAGATTTTTGGGGCTGCTAGAGAGGCAAGAGTAAGACTTCTCCTGGGTGCCGAAATATAGCCATTGGAAGAGAAAGAGAGAGCTGTAAAGAGACGGATTTGGGTCTCTGTCTAGAATACTAAATACAAGGTAATAATACCTGCCTAAATGGCAGAGCTAGCACTAATCAGCACACTAATCCACCTAGGAGGACAAAAGGCCATGTGTGACAATGATTGCAGGACCACTTACAATACGGTCATACACACACACAATGTGCGTTCACGCTGACCCTTACGTGCACAAAGAACTAACACGCACAGGGTCATGGGTACATGAGTACACATATCCTGGTGGGTAGATATACACAATGACATGCACTCACAAAAACCCTCAATCACAGAGATTAGAGAAGATGGTATTTTGTGTGATTACTGAGTGGTGTCAAATTGTGATTTATTGTTGTTGCCCCCAACTGATTTAGAGTAAAGCCCTGACCTTTTGTTAGCCCAGAGAGGAGAGACTTTGCTCAGTTTTTTTGAAAATATTTCTCCCTGGACCAATATAAAATCTTTTACTGGGCTGCAAAACACAACCTTGTTTTAAGTCTCACAGAGATATTTTTTGATTGCTGACAAGCCATTCTTTGTAGAAGCCTGAACAGAATTGTGTAGCTACAGTAGAAAACTCTTGTTCTGAAATCTCTGAGTGTTTGTTTATTTTCATTCTCTTTTCTTTATTTGCTTTCCAGTAGCTCATCTGGAGACAAACAAAATGCTGGTGGGGGGTGTCACAGACAAATTAAGTCATTACTGCTAATGCACTGCAGCGATATGGAGAAGATAGAAGCTGCACCCCAACACAGGCTCCAGCTCAATTTAGAAAAAAAAAGCCTCAAATTTTTAATGAATAAAACAAATAACTCCATGTCTTGATGGCTTCTTTCTCTTATCTGTTGCTGAGCAGGAGGGCCAAAATGGGGAGAAACCCCGCCATGGCCAACATTACGGTTCTGCAGAGCTAGAGAGAAAATGAGACTTCTGCTGTGTGACTCAGCCACTAAGGAAAGAAAATAGGCTGGTAAACTTTTATTATGTCTATCCTTCATCCACATCTTTAGTCAAAGGTAACTTAATCAGCCCGCCATCACCTCTAAGCATGTGTTCAGGCAGAACACAAGGCGATTTTTAAAGGTGGTATGGAAAGGAAAGGCGTGATCAGATGCAAATTTGCCCAAGGCGGCATGAGACTCAAGACGCACTCCCACACACAAGGTCGGCCCATTGCTAGATTAGCTTACAGCTAACGTGTGTGCAGTCGGTACATTGGATGAAGAATACACACAAATGTCCGGCAGTCAATTTCGGAAACCAAACACGTTGTGGTTTTAAGGGAGTTACGTGCCAGACTAATTTCTCCGCCAGGCTAAATCGCTTCCTAGAGTCTCTGCTGGTTGCCTGGCAACCTCACCGTTTTGTTTTTTTTAAGGACAAAGCTAGCCTAGCAGTTTCCCCCGTTTCCAGTCTTTGCACTAAGCTGGTTGTAGCCTAATATTTCCCATACAGACATAAGAGTGGTATCAATCTCTCATCTACAGTAGCAAACAGTTGTGCAAGAAATGTCTTTCTTTAAATCATTTTTCTTGAGAACCACTAGATGCTTTATTTAAGTAAAAAATAATGTGGCAATGGAAAGTTAGCTACTGTTTTGGTTAAGTGAAATGTGTTCCTCCCTCAATTTCAATATAAAGCTGTCCAGTACAATACCACCCATAACTATGGCTAGCATTTTACCATTAGTTAAATTAACATCTGTTGCAAAGTTTTAACAGAAAGTAGCCCTATAAGCTGATATTACATTATTATTTTGGCCTGTGGAGCTTTATTGCTGTATGATTTCTTTTTTTTTTTACATAAACAAATGCACCGCTCTGTTGTTGTGAAATCACCATTCCTTGAAAAGACTTTCCATTAAATCCCTGTGAATCCCATCATGCGGCTTTAACAGCAAACAGTCTCCGACACAATAATTCAACACTGCAGCACACTGTCATGTCTTCACTCCGGATTACTTTGTCTCCAGTTATACAACTAGTGGAGCCAGAGAGACTACACTGATCGCTTCATGGTGAAAGAGAAATTCTCAAACGTCTTTACTACTACAATATATCAAGCAAGCAAGACAACTTTTTTATTGTTTACATTTCTAAGACACAACAAGCAAAAATGTACTTAAAATATGAGCTCTAGTCATCAGAGAGAGAGAGAGAGAGAGAGAGAGAGAGAGAGAGTGAAGGCAAAAGACAGGGAAAATGATAGCGAAATGACAGACCGAGGAAGAGATGGAGATACCAAGTGAGAGACAGAGAGATAGAAGCTAATACTGTTTTTGTAATGCTCTTTCCTCTGTATTTCTTCCTATCACAGAACTTTGGAACTTTGCTATGAGATGGCAATTGCTGCAGTGATTGTCCCCTATGGGAGAGCAGAAAAATCCAATTTCATAGATATACAAGGCGAAAAAATACGACCAAAAAAGAAAAGAAAAAAAAGAGATCTGAGAAAGGAGAGATATAGAGAGACAGATGTGGCGAGGAGGGAGGGCTGAAAAGAGACATGGTTGAGAAAAAAAAAAAGAAAAAACAGGGACAAGTTGATTGTTAAATATGAGATTGTTTTACAGCGGGGCAGGTATTGAGTGAAAATGTAATAAATATATAGATATTGTTTTCAGGGGCTATTTGGTAGCTGTGGCCCCAATGAGCAGCAGCAGCAGAGGCAGCAGACTGAGATGCCTCGGAACCTGGTGATGGCCTGTCACTGGAAGCCCCTCTGATGAATGGCCATGTTGGATTGGAACAGACGTGTAATATATATCAGACTTATATTCTCTCTCTCTCTCTCTCTGTTCCTCTTTCTGCTTGTGTGTAAGATGCTCTGGGAATCCTGAGGTAAAGGGAGGATCAAAGGGAGGGTGCAATGCGCTATGGGTGATGATATTAAGCTTGCCGTATACTCCAAGTGACATGACTACAGCCTCGTTTACCGCCCACCAATACACCATCACTTGAAATTGGTCTAAAATATGGGATTGATTCTGGGGTCACATATTTACATATATTTCTTAAAATGATGTAAGTTTATTTATTGTTTGTTCATGAGAGTTTAATATGCAGGCATTATTTACTCCAGGGGTGGCAGTAGCTCAGTCCATAGGGGCTTGGCTTATAAACCTGAGGGTCGGAAGTTCAAGTCCTCGTATGGACAATGTACGGAGTGTGGACTAGTAGCTTGAGAGGTGCCAGTTTACCTCCTGCGTAATGCCAAGGTGCCCTTGACCAAGGCACTAAACCCTAATTGCTCGGGCGCCTTTAATGGGCAGATTTGAACTGATAAAAGTAGCAAATTTTCACATTTGAGCAGCCGGAACCAGAGAAAATTATGTATTTCTTCCCCATCTAAGAATACCTTTAATATACAGTAACAATTTGACCTGAATATGGATACTGTATGTTTGTTGTCCAGCTATTTATGTCTATTTTCATATATACTTGCACGTATGTAAGCTTTGATTGCTTATCTTTATTCAGCTGTCTGTATTTCCAGTAGATTTGCTCTCTATAGTATATGCGTATTGAGCTCCTTCATCTGGAGTGGACGCTATTAACCAAGCGGGAGTTGCAGTGAGTACACAGGAACAGAACATGCCAAAAATGGTGACTTTGTTTAGTATACTGCCGGGCTTCCGTTGGGTAAAAAGAACAGGGAGTGAGGACAGAGCCAAACGGGGCCCTGTGACCAGAAAATGAAAAAGGAGCGCTATTAACACAGTGCAAACAAACTGCACCCCCTATGGAGTCCCAAGCCGCTTGCTGCACAGTAAGACAACATGCAATATGCCCACCATTGATCCTCAGTTACACACAGGATCAAACACAATCTCACAATATGCACACATCAAAACACACACATGGTCGCCACTTCTGTTGTGTTTCGTCTCCACAGGCCATGAATCCTAATAGAATTAGCAAATTGAAATGGTGAGGTTTGTGAGCAAATTTGAAGGACAAAGGGCTTTGGGAATAGAATTAATTTATCATTTAATTGATGTGCCTGAATCAATAAATAAAGCTGTGTGCACACTGTTCAATTTCACAGACCCTTTCTACATCATTCCCTGTTTCTTTTCTTTTTAACCAATCAGTGATGGGTTGTACTGTTTCTCACTAGTTTCTCTCTCTCTCTCTCTCTCTGAATTGTTGACACTTTGATCTAAGGAATATTGACCATTGGCCAATATGGCTGATGGATGGTCAGTGCCTGAAGTCGATAATGCCTGTGTTAGTTGGACTCACGTGTAACATAAGCACTCACATTTGCTCCTATACAGGGCGATGCAGTAGAGGTACACGGGCCAAACATGTAATAATGCAACACCAGCTGAGGAACTAAAAGAGAGAAGCTTAGCTATACTGCTGGACCTCTGAGGTTCATGCGAAACAACAGAGCATGCCTACATCTTATATTATTTCAACATCTTGAGGTCTTTTGCCAAGCCAACAACCTGTTAACGGAAGTAAAAAAAAAAAAAAAAAAAAAAAAAAGGTACAGTTGTTTTCTTTGCAAATGATCAATCACTTATTTCACACCTTCACCTGAGGTCAAGCTCCTCTTCACTACCCAAGCAGAATTGTACAGACCAATGCCCTTCCATAAGTCCACTACCACTCAGTACCCACTGGCTTGGCTGAAGACTTCATCCTCGGTGACGAAATGAAAATGTAAGACCTTTGCTGACCCAAAGGGAGAACTGTCTTGTGTAAAACAACAACAAATTAAATAGTAAAATTATTAAAATTGTGCTGCTTGTTAAGAAGATAAGAAATACTCGTACAAAAGACATGGTTTACACATGTGAATCATTTTACATTGAGGTCCTTTTGAGGACAATAGCTTCCCCCAAGAATATATGAGTGCCTCCCTCTTCCTCAGTGAATATCTGGCTTTGCAATGGTGTGAAACTTCAATTTTGTTTACACTATAGAGAGCATTTGACTTTTTGCTCCCTCCAAAGGGGGGGGAAACTCCTTCCCAGCATGAATGCATCATTTCAAGCACATTAAACTGGGCATTGTATCCTTCTTAAGAAACACTTATGATTTGAAAGCAGCTTGCGGGCATCCTTTTTTAACATCCTTTAACAGGGCATTTGACCCTGGTTGCCTGCCTTGCAGGCCATATCTGGCACCAGCATGGAGCTGCCATTTGAAGTGGGCTAAGCACGACAGCTGACCCTTGTCCCACTCCATAGGACACGGGTTTGAAAAGGACCATCAGGGTAGTGTCATTTTCAGGGGCAGAAGGACACACACGGGTAAGATTATGATGTAACCTTTCATCCTTCAGGTGGAGGCATGGAGGGTGGAAATTTAAAGAAAAAAGAACGCCGGAGAGCAGAAAAAGCAGCAGAGAGACAATTATGGAGAGGCAAAGAACAAGAAAGAGACAGTGATACACACCACACTGGGAAAAGCATGCAGAGTTTAAGTTGTGGGACAATAAAAGAAACAGTGGGGCAGAGGGATGAAGAAAAAGAATACATGTGAGATGTACTTTGGCTGAGCCCAGTGGTGACCAAGCCCACTGTGTATGCTGGTTGAATTGCCTTAACTTGTGTGCACTCTGTACACTGGCGTGCGTGTGTGTCTGCGTGCGCTGCTGTGTATTGATGAGTGCATTACACATTACATAGTGATTATGTTCTTCAAAATAGCAATGATGGAATCTTGCTTGGTGTCTGCATATTGCAGCATTTACTTTTTACCTTGTTGTAAAACGAAACGTTATCTTTTGCTTTCTTTGGAAACTGTATCCTCCATTTTGGGATATTCTAGTTAGTCATGCTTTGGTTTGGTTTGTTCTATTATGTATCTGTTAAATAATGATTGTACTTGTGTGGAGAGCAAAACTATTACGGTAAAATATTAGATAAAGATAATTCAAAGATACATATAAAGGCATATATCAGTATGGTGCAAACAGTTTCTTACCCTTTCCTCCAGCCGGGCCACCTGCTCTCTGTAGAAAGCATCCTGCTTCTTTAGGTCTGCCTCTCTGGCCCCCAGCTGCTTGGCCTGAAAACACACACACGCACGCACGCATGCACACGCACACAGAGAGAGAGAAAGAGAGAGAACCATCACTTATGTGCTCAGTGGAGCACTGCAAATTATATTTAGATGAGGTTTACATGTATGGGAATATGTGCACACGCTGCTTAATGTGTAGAAAATACACCTGTGAGTCTATATGTGTGTGAGACTGATTATGTGTTGGCATGTATTGGATGTGCTTCTTTGTCCTCTTGTTTTCAATCTTCAGCCAAACCACTATCAGTCCAAGAGGATAACATCAGTTCTCAGCGTGAATGAGCACCATGGTCTGACGTATATCTCTACCCAGCGCTACCAATCTCCACTGTCCTCCCCTCTACTGTGACCTTCACTAAACGTACGGCTGACTCTCTGGGTGATATACAAAACAGATAATACCTGGATGTATCAGCTCAAAGAGAGGAAAAAGCAGGCCTTCACATTGGGATAGAGTGGCGGGGACTTAATTCTATATAGTATCAATTTGACTAATTATGATGAGTTTAATGTTCTTAGCAGACATGTCTAAGTGTGGAATTTCTTCTCATCATTTACTTGTCAATGTTTTAAAAAAAGTGTAAAAAGTGTCACTACTGCTAATGAGATCAGAAAATAAGTTTACATTGTCATCTCAAATGTAATTCTAAAATGCATTTGGAATAATAAAGCTGTGCAACAGGGATTAACATAAGGAGTAGCTGCAATATTGTACCTGCAAAAACAATGTAGAATGTTAAAGAACCTGAAAGGGAAAAAGGAATCCTTGGACTCTATCATGCAGAAACACAGAAAACTCTGGAGTCTAGACTTACCTTCCGTCCAATCTCCTGAATAAGGGAAGCATTGAAAGAAAACAAGAAAGGGAAAAAGAGAAAGTGTGTAAAGAGCCACTGATTCATCCATGAACTTCTTCAAAGTGACATTTGGAAAGGTTTAGTATTCAGAGGCTAAGGGTGACTGGCTGCCACACTGTTCTGCTTGAATACTCACACTTCATTCTCTCAATCTCCTCTCACACTGGCATACACCCACACACAAGTGCATACAGTACACATACAATATGTGTATGATATACGGCCATAAAATAGGCTTTTATGTACATACTGTACATGTTACATACTTTCAAACTCAAAGACACACTCTACAAATGGACCATACTGCAGAGGACTGTCCTATGGAAAGCAGCTGCGCAGATAAGCTTTGAAGCCGTTGCTTTGAGCACTACGGGATGTTGAAGGAGACAGAGAGTATGAAGAAAATACAACGTACCGAGGAAAAAAAATTGCATTACCCCATCCAATCTTTACCACACTGATAACCATCTGTGTTTGGCGACTCAGTGCACTGCAGGCGGAGCTGCGTGCTTTATGCATTGTGATGAGGAGTGGTGAGGAGTGTCACCGAGGGGTTGTGATCACATGAGATGAGTGGGGGAAGTTTCAAAGTCAAGGGGATGCTCCAAGCTTTCCACTACACGCAAGACAAAAACCGACCCGCAAATGCACACACACACACACACATATACAATTATATATGTCCCCAGATTCAGATATAGTGAAAAGAAGTAACACTCCACAGCATTTCTTTCTGAAAACACTTAGGAAAGTAACACCTTGAGCTAGTTGCTACTGTCTCTGTTGTCCTCAGCACAAGCTACCTTAACCAGCCTTATTGTTGCAGTCCGACTATTGTCTCCACCGTGTCTCCTTACATGTCTGAAATACTATTGTGTGGCCACTGGGGTACAAAAGCTAAAGCTGGCTGCACTTCATGATGGAATTAAAGTAAACTTAAACCTAAATAGTACCATGAGTGAATGTACCCTGAAGTACACCCCTTGAAAGTATGCTGTCAGTACACTAGAAGTAGCACTATCATGACCTTAAAATGTGTTATTGATGCATTATTGAGGTGCCAAAAAACTGTCTCCCACTAACAGCTCAATTTAAGAGGAAGAGGAGAGGGATGATGGGATGGAGGGAAACACATAGCAAAGCATTGGCAGGGGGTTGTGTACTGTTTCAAGTGTGTCCAAACTCAATGTTACGCTGATAGGTGGCAAATAAAGAAAGAGAGACAAAAAATGCACGTAGATGCAAGGACACAGTGGCTCAGACACTGATCTGAAACGCACACATCAGCACATACACACACCAGCCGGAGCAGCTGTACCCACAGAAAGCGGGTGAAGAGATAAACGTGTGCTGAAGGCGAGACTAAAGGGGTCATTAAAAGAGGAGAGGTTGGGGCAGAAATGTGTGCCCAGGGATTTTATTTTTATTTTGCTCACTTTTGTGTGTCTATGTGTAAGTCTATGCATACGTGCAGTGGTTCATTTGTTCAATTTCCATGCAAGCAGGTTGTCCGTTCTCTTTGAAAATACTCACAGGCCCAGACATACACACTGTGTCAGGATTACTTCTAACTGATTAACCCCATTCAGCAGACTTTAAAGATAATCTAATCATACTAAAGGCCAAACAATGGGACAGACTTCCCCACCGCCCATGCACCTTTTGTTCCCCTAATAAAGAGGCGGTCACGGGTGGAGGAGGAGAGCCGGGGTAGGCCTTGTGGG
>NC_048429.1:7870432-7922968 GCF_013103735.1 Etheostoma cragini | reverse complement strand
GGGGGGAAGAAAATTGAAATTAACTTGAGAGTGGAAAGAACGCAGAGATAAGAGACAAAGAAAGGAAGAGGACAACAAAAGGTGATTTATCATTTGAGGTGTCAAGAATGGAGAACTAGCTGTAAGATGGGGCATCTAGATGGGACACAAGTGCATCTCCTTAACTTTAGAGAAAAGTTAAAGAAAGAAAAGGATCAGTGCCGAAAGGAAGATGCCTGTTAAGTGGAAGAAACAAGAAAAAAAAGGGGTCACCTGAAGCTCCTACAACTTTCCAGATTTAAAATCTAGACTTTTCCAAGACAATGATCACTCTCATGATGAAATAGAGTTTTCTGACTAATTTCAAAACTTTGCATGTCCTGAGGATGATAATTCACTTATTTACTAAGTCTAATGACTAAGTTTAATTTTCCTGTGCAGCAACTCATTACTCTGGCACAGCAAGTAGACTCCATACACTGCTTTGTGTAGCCTAGAAAACCACACTAACATCAACAGCAAACTTATACATTGCCCCTCCTGTATCCATCTCCCTCTAGTCTCTTATCAAATACAGTAGCACAATGGCTGCGGGTGACAGGCGGTTTAGAGTGAGACTGTGGTGGTCAGATTAAACGGATTGCTTTAGGCGAGGTGAACGCCTCTGTGAATATCAATTAGCCAGCCGTAGAATAATTAAGGACAGCCATGTTTTTTAATTAGCCGACTGCCGCAGTTTGAGCCGGGAGTGAGGGCGGAGGAGTAGAGGAGGAGGACAAGAGGGGAGGAGAACAGGGAGAGGAGGATGGAAGAGAGATGAAAACAGGTGGATTTTTGCTGCGTCATGCCCCCTCACCTCCTGTTTTCCCACTGATTTGCTCACCTACACCATTGTCTTTCACATATACTTTTTTTGTTTTAAGTGTTCTCTCCGTTCATTGTCTTTTTTAAAGCATTCCAAGTAAATAAAAGTACATAAAAATACTCCATGCTTGCAGCAATCAGCAGGCTTAAGGCTGTTTCACGCATGTGCGTCATCTCCGTGCCGTGGCTACGTCATTGCTCCTACTCCGTCGTGACCATTTCTGAGTTCTATGTCGAGGTTGCTTTGCATTGCGGTGCATTTCACCGCCATAACGGTAGGTGGTGTCATCTAAGTCATGTGCTCAAGCGGTTCTCAGAATGGCAAACCCCATTAGACTGCTAAAATATTCATCTTATTTGTTTGGGCTAACCCTAACCCACTCGTCATACATTTACCATGTCTATTAGTTGTAAGCAGTATAATGAAAGTAATTTTCTCTTAAATTGTTCCTTTTGAATAGCTATTATGAATAGCTAATATCTTGAATAAAACTATCCAATATTTTACAAGAAAAGGTATATGTATAATTATCCTGTTACAACATTTACATCACATACATTACAACACCTTTTGGGAGTTCTGGCCCCCCAGGTGAAGACCCATAAACTTAAACAAGTGATACATCTTATGGTAAAATTCAATTTAGTTCGAAGTTTACAAACCATTTGCCAACGGCATACATTTAGGTTTGACATCACAATGTTTAATAAAAAAAGGCAATTTCTTCTTACAAGAAAAAAAACCACAATCCAATAATCACTATTAGCAATTCTGTACATATCACATTTTTCATTTCACACTTCAATGATGGAGACCTCTGCATTGTAACAATGAGGTGATTCACTGTTACACTATATGTTGGCTACATGATCATTAATCATCAATGCTAGATGAAAATAATCTTGCAAGATGTCATGATCGATAGAGCACAAATCACATCTCTTCACATTAACTAACAGCACCTCATCCATAACCTTGGTCTCTTTTGTCTTCCCCCTGCCACCATCAGCTGAGCCCCGATTCACCCCTGTCACGACTAGCATCATAATCAATGCTCCCTCACACCATCCCAGTGAGTGCTGCAGCACGGTGGGTCAGAGCTGCTCACCAGGGCTCATCTATCACAGAGCTGCGCGACAGGGCCCTGTGACAAACTAATACTGAAGCAGTGGGCCTCGGGTCCTGCGTGCTTCGACAAGCAGGGAGGGGGTCAAAGGGCAGCACAATGTGACCGTGCTCTGGTGTTAATTGGCACGGCGGAGGTGTAGGTGGCATGTAGGAGGTTATAGATGGATAGAGGGAAAGGGGGTGGGGGGGGTTCATGTAGCAGAGATGAAAGGGAGGGAGAGATGGGTCAAAGAGTGGTTGGAATATGGATGACAAGATAGTTGGAAGGAGAACTGTTTTTTTGACAGCTGTTGCGAGAACTGTCATATCAAGGAGATAGGAGAATATTTTAAAAGAGGGGTTTGACAAAAAACAGTTTCTTACTTTTGTCAGCCAAACATGAATATGCGCGCGCACACTCACACACGCGCACACACACACACACACACACACACACACACACACACACACACACACACACACACACACACACACACACACACACACACACACACACACACACACACACACACACACACACACACACACACACACACACACACACACACACACACACACACACACACACACACACACACACACACACACACACACACACACACACACACACACACACACACACACACACACACACACACACACACACACACAAATAAATCTTGGCACATCCTTTAACTGCCTCTAAAACCATTGCAACTCTATCTTTAAATGCTATCACTGGCAGATCAAATCTAAGTGATGGAGTGTAAAATGATATCACCTAACACAGACTTTACTGGCAGTTTTACACATTACCCTTAGAGTCACTAATAGAACATAAGTCCTGGTAGCCGTAGCTGTAAAACTTCATTGGAAACCATTCACTTTGGCTGGTTAATTAGCATGTGGTTTTATTGAGCTTAGGTTCAAGGCTAGCTATTAGTCTCTGCGGGAGGTGGTAGGGTTATGGGCGATATAATCATCTCAGATAAAGCGTGGTCAGTTAATGGGCTTAACCTTGACTGATAACACTAAAGGACAAATCCACTGTCAAACACTTCTTCTAACGCATACTGATGGCTGAGAAACATGTAACTTTTTATTACTAACAATCCTGCTATAGGGTTCAGTGTTCTCAGGCTGCTGAATCAAGTTCACAATTATCTTGATATGTGAAAAACGTTTACTCTCTGATGGTACAACCAACAAAGAAAAGAATTAAACCCTATAAGGTTGAGTTGGCTATTGTTTTAACAGTCCATTATACAGAGAAACAGTAAACGTGGGGACAAAGGCTGTTTTTGAATCAGTTACATTGATCTAAGACGGCTGGACCACAAGGACACCCCGAAACAAACTTGACAGCATAGCCACCCTGTCACAACATAATAATGCAGCATCCTGGGACCCCAGCTAACAGGGATTTATGTCAGTGGAGCAGGGAATAGTCAAAATAAAGAATAATAAAGAGCAGTGATTAATCATTGGGAACAAGCTGGCTGTGCTAAGAAGCTCTGACTGAAGTAATTACCATCTGACCACTATGCAGTAAATATGAGTCTATTTTTTATGCACATTTTGTTTTGACACGTGCTTCTGCTGTGGAACCAGTGTTTATGCCAGCACAGCAGCAGTGTCCACATGCTGCTTACCAGGTGTCTGTTGGCATGCAAGATGTAGCAAAAAGGCTGATCATCAAAGCAATAAATAAGTTAACCGTCAGTTCAGGTTACTTAAAGTAGATTGGAGTATAAATGTTGGGACTTATTATAGCATGGTTTAAAAAAAAAACATGTTATGTCCTGTTTTCACAAACCCTGTACAAGAACATATAATGATATGTTTTTACTCCTATATATTGTTTGTTTGCAAACTTAGTAACTTGCTTTGATCTTTGACAAATTAATGACTGACGCATGGCGCAGCCTGGTAGAAAAAGACATCGAAGCCACAGGCTGCAGACAGAATTACTCTCACGGGGGATCTCTTAGCACAGTGAGTAATGACGCAATGACCTGCAGGGTCAAAGGGTTGACTTACCCAGGACAGGGACCGAGGGGCCACGATGGGGACCAAAGGCCAAGAGGTGTAGGTGGTGAGTGTGGGTGTCTCAATGTTTTTGCATGTATCTTAACTACTGGCTGTTTAAGGGCACATTCAAATGAAGTGTCCTTGTGGAGTCTGTAGCTCATTGACTGTGAACAGGGGGTCAACAGAAGGCTTGATGTGACCCAGCGGGCCTTAATGATGCTGAGACAGGAGTGTCAACCCACTCACACATTTATGTCTCGTTTGCACTTCTCTCAAATGTGGAAATATTTAAAGAATACACAAATTTAGTTTCAGGAAGAATATAAACAGTGAGGTTCATAGTGATCATAAGATAATTATAAGCTTATAAAAGATAAGTAGTAACATGCTTCCTTTAAGATGTTCGTTCTCAAGAATAAAAAGCAGGGAATATCATAGGAAAAGCTTTAAAAAAAAATCCAGTGAAAACGAATTGGACAAGTGAGCCCACAAAAGGTTGAAATCCTGGTAGAAACATGAAAAATGACTTTCCTTTCTACTACCAGACACTTCAAGCCCCACGGCCTTTGAGGGAGACACCACCTCCATCGCTCCATTGCCAGCTCCTTCGCTGAGGGACGGCAACAACATCTGCTGGCTCAGAGATTGATTAATTGGCTGATCAGGCGCCCGTGGTGTAAACTGATTGATTGATCATCTTGTGGTTGGAGCTGCCTTTATCTAGAGCCCTGGGGAGCGAAACTCTGGAGGTCCCCAGTCATCTGTCATGTCCAACACACAGGAGAAGACGGAGGAGAGATGAAGCGCAGTGGGTTTATTACCAAGACATGGGGGGCATGTATGAAGGGAGTCTCAGCCAAGATGGGAACAGGGGGCATGCCGAGAGAACAATGGGAATATGGGGACAAAGGGCCTGAGCATGAATGTAAGGGAGTAGATACTCTCGTGCTTGTAGAGAGGAAGCTAGATAAGGACATACACAAAGACAGAAAGAAAACAAGTGTGGCCAAGCCAACATCAGAGGGACAATATTGTCCAAAAATGAGGAGAAGCACTTATACACTCTGTGAGAGTTGCCAAGGAGTTGAGGGTTCAATGACTTGCTTAAGGAAACCTAACAATTAAAATAGCTAGACTGTCATGATTAATTGTCTCATTTAGTTAAAGGAAGGTATTTGTACTACTAACTATGGTTATTTGACGCTTCTTTTTCAAGATCCAGGTTTTGTTTGGACATATAACTTCCACTCACTTATAATTCTTGACCACAACTCTGTTTAACATCCGAGCAGATAGAGTAATGGGATCCTGGGAGTAGAAGGTGGTGAGAATGCTTGTACACATTCATTCAGACCCATAAACCTATGGCAGAAAATTCCTTTACTTGACAGCAGAGGACACAGTAAAAAACCTGAGAGTAGAAAGAGGCATATTGTCTTTGGGCAACAGATGTCCCTAGGGAGCAAAGTGAATGAGAGAGAGAGTTGGTGGAAGAGAGAAAAGAAATGGAACAACCTAGAGCAGAAAGAAGGTGAGAGAAATGTGGAAGGAAAGACATTAGGGGAAGACATCCAGGTGGGAGAAAGACAGCCCGAGGATATGTTACTGACATTGGACCTTGTGGATAACTTTAAGCTGCATGTGCCTGACCCGTCAGTGTACACGTACCTGCAACATGTGAATCCTTACCTGGATCCATCTGCATGTTAAAATCCATCCTAGTATACATGTAAGTGACTGAATCCTTGTTAGATTATGGCTGTGGGCATACTGTACATATCTTAGTGCACATGCTGTGTTTCAATGCATATTCATTCCACCCAGCAGCAGCAGGTGGCCACAGTCCAACTTCAGCTTCTGTCCATTAAGCCCATGTCAGCAGATTCAGGGTCACCTCTAATCCGCTAGATTTTTTATCTGAATATATGCCCTTTCCTCTTACCTTAATGACTTTAAAAAGTGATGCACAGAAAAGAGCCATTTTGATGTTAGTTTATTCTCTTAAATCGCAAGTTAGCCTGTTCATTTATTATTGATTTGTAAGTATGAGTCTTTACACCTACATGTCAAATCATTAATGAGTAAATATTCTTATTTCACCAAAATGATTCCTGATACAGATACAGTGCTAAATTGTTGCTATTCCTCTCAGATTATTTGAAATGTGTTTAAAGTTTAAATTGTAATGTTTAAGTGCTGTTTTGAATTGGTGTGAAAACTGCTTTGTGGATCATTTTGGGTTTCTCTCTTGTTTGCTTTCTATTTATCCCCCTTTCTTGTATCCTCTTTCCATTCTCCCACAGATTCTCTATCTCATCCAGATTTTCTGCTTCCTGACTCCCCTCTCTCTGTTCCTTCCTTACGTTGAAGTTCATTCCATCGTTCAATCAAAATCTCTACCTCGAGCACCATTAGCAGAGCTGACTGTTCAATACTGTATAGAACCTCATTAATACCCCTCTCCTGTCAGAGCCAAGAGGGAAAACACAGAAAGACCAAGAAAAGGGAAAGGGGAGAGCTCAAAAGAAAATGTGTGTTATATTACACATCCAACACATCTACTGCTGAGCCACACGCATACAATGAGTCCAAGTTGACTCAGGATGCTTGCTATTCTAACCTTTGCACTTAAATATCTTGCCAATTTCTTTCACTCATCCTACTGACATTTCTCAGCTAGGATGAGTAAAGGGAGAGGTTAGGAAACAGAAAAAAATATTGACTGGGTTACACTTTATAACAACCATCATTAATAGATGGTAAATTGATAGTTAATTAATCTTTAGTTAATTGTCATTTAACCGTTAGCAAACAGTCATTTGACTGTTAAACAATTCAAATATAATAATGTTTACTAATTATAAATAGAGCTGAAACTTAACAGTTTATTGTTACACACATTATATCTCTCATATGTTATATTAGGCATCAGGTAATGATTAAAACATGTTTGTAAACCTTTAAGAAACCATTTTTAAAACATCTATGTGCAAACATTACATCGATAGATGGACCAGGAATTCCTAACACGCTGTTAAGGGTTACTTGGTTTGTAAGCCTTCTATAAACAGTGTCTGGATAGTCATTATAAAGTTGCAAGATATAAAAAACTCTCTCTCTCTCTCTCTCTCTCTCTCTCTCTCTCTCTCTCTCCTTCTCCTAGACCGACAGGATAGAATCTGGGTGGGAAAAGAACAGCGCATGTCCCTCCCTCATTACCACCACTGAGGTGCCCTTGAGCAAGGCCTTAACCTCCAACCGCTCCAGTGGAGCTGCTCAGTGGCCAGTAGATCAGATTGTAGTTGTACTGGACAGCTTCCAGGTATGAATGTGTAACTGTGTGAATGGTATCAGGGCATTCCTGCAAAAGAGAGGCTGCCTCTTCCCTGAATGAATAAAGGTTAAATAAAAAATGATATATTTATATATACTTTTATTTTTTTATATCATTTACTGAAGGGCATAAAATGTATCGTTGCTTTACCAAGCATTTACTAACCAATAAATAATAAAGTATAAAAAAAGTTATGGTTTTGGTTTTTATTCTGCTTCTTTGTTTTGTTTTCTGTTTTTTTTCCGTGTGTCCTCCCTCGTCTTGTGTTGTGGTTCCTGTCTGTTGTTTTCCTTTGAGTCTCTGTATGTTCTGTTTCCTGTTTTATTTTGATAGTCTGGATCTCTGTCTCCTGTCTAGTTATGCTACCTGCCTTCTGTTCTCCCGCCTCTGTCATTGCCGTCCCCGCCCTAATGTTTTCACCTGATGTATCACCTGTTGCTTGTTTGCTCGTTACCTCTTGTATTTAACCTCTGTGTTCCCTTTGTCTCTCGTCAGATCCTTTTGTGAATTTGAGTGTTCCAGATGGTGTTTTCCACGTTTCCCTTTCTTGTGATCTGTCCTTCTCTCGTGAGTCTTATCAGTGTCAGTGTTCCTGTTTTTTGGTTTCCTCATTCCTTAGACCTTTTTTTGGGATTTTTTAATTGAATTGCTTGTTAACAGTAAAATGACAGTTTACTTACAGTTAAATGACAATTAACTAAAGATGAATTAACTATCAATTTACCATCTATTACTGATGGTTATTATAAAGTGGTATTGAAAAAAAACAACTTTTTACTAACTGTCTTTAGCTGTAATGAATGGCTGAAATTATAATTCACAAGAAGAAATATCTTGCTACACTCACTAATAGCAACGTGAAATATATAGAGGAAAAAGAAAAGTCAAACCTAAAAAACTTTAAAACTTAAAAATGGTGGCCGAGTTAGCTGGTAGAGCGGGTGCACATATGTAGAGGTTTTTGGCCCAAAGCAGAAGGTCCGGGACTCAAGTCCAACCAGTGATGGTTTCCTGCATGTCTTCCCCCCTCTCTCTCCCCTTTCTGTTATCTGTTATGCGTTGAGCTGAAAGTGCTATTAGGTAATTAGTTTCTGTTTACATAAGTCAATTGCATTCACTGCTTAGACAAGGTGAAAGAGAGCACACAGCCCAATAAGATATTTCTGTGAACAAATGAGGATAAATACATAAATACATACACCGCCCACTAAGGCTGAGGCAGTAAATTGACTGTAAAGGCTCTCTTGTCAGAAAGAAGTGTTCCTGACACGAGTATCCTCCCATCAATCGAAGCGCTTCCGTATCCCAGCCTCGCCGCTGGCCACTTGCAGTGCCAATTAGCTGACAGGGTAAGGGCCTGGCACAGAGTGCCAGCCATGGGCCATGCCAATTAGAGCCTGACCTCCTGTCTAACCCTAGTACTGGCATGTTGTGTGGGCACCACACCCTGGGCAGAGGTAAGGTAGGGCTGCCAATATGTAAAGAACGGTTGAGTGGACACCCTTCAAGACGTGAATGAGGGAGCATTCCAAAGACAGGAAGGAGAAAAAGAACAAACGGACACATGTATGTATAGTCAATCAAAGGGGCAGTGGTGCAGACCGAATATCTGCTGACTTAATTTCAGACAAAGAAAAAACATGTCTCTAAAAAAAAAAAAAACTGAAGGGTCTTTTCAAAGGCAACTAGAAATAAAGAAAAAAAAAATAGCTAATTGTCATGTTGTTTGTACTTTTTCAGTGACCTAAATAATTAACTAATTGTGGTGGGAATATAGTTTGTAAGGTCCCATGTACAATTCATATATCCATAGTGATACAAAAGTTGATCCAAAAGACTTACAGTTTATGTGGTAAAACTGGTCTGATGGGATGGTGAACAGGATTGCACAACAATTCAAAGCACTGCCAAGATCCCCAAATCACCCCCAAATTCTAACCTATAAGAGGTTGCATTATTGCTCTTAACACTTTGTAGTGAATACTCACAAATACATCATAAACCTAATTATTCTACACAAACTGCAGACAAAATCTGAGGAGGAACAAGCTGGTGGTCCTATTTGTTAAAGGTACTCCTTACTTTTGGATTGATCTGTGATTTATGCCACATCACACATTCATCTTTTGTAACACATCTACAGAGCAAAAACACCTGAAAGAAAAAAAACTTTGACCGTCATATTAATCAAACAGACTGACAAATCTCTTAAATCCAGTTACATCAAGTCTGGCAGGGGTTATGCTTACAACGGCTCAGAGAACTGGAGTCAAAGATAGGATGCAATTTGTTCTTGGGGAGCTGAGCATATCCACAATATATGTAAATCACAGTGTGCCACTACCTCTTTATCTCATTCAAAGTAAAAAAAAATATGAGGACCTTTTCTATCCCCAAACCGTTTTAAAGTCTGTGATGTGGGGAAAAAATAATAAGTTTAGAGAAAAAGTGTTTTTATTTCTCTCTCAATTCCACCAATGGACACCAATTCAAAACCCAGCAAGTCTCCTTTAATACCTGGGAAATTAAATTGTCAGCCCATTATCAGCAGGGTCCAGTCGGCTGTATCTAAACTGCAACAGCAAAGAAGCACACAAGATTTCACACCCCCAAAAAATGAGCAGGACATTTGCCTGAGACTGCAGTTTTGTAGAGGGGTGGAGGGGAGCGGAGTGCCTGGGTGAGCAGAGGGGGACTTTCTGCATTTAAAACCCAAAGACATTTTCAAGCCAGCCAAGCATCAAATGGAACACAGTTTAAGGAAAGAGCAGGCACTGATTTTCTCCAGGAGCTTTGACAGGATGGACATGGTGTGTGTGTGTGTGTGTGTGTGTGTGTGTGTGTGTGTGTTTGTGTGTGTGTGTGTGTGTGTGTGTGTGTGTGTGTGTGTGTGGAGCTAACAAACATTCTTGTTATGCTGCATTATCCCTTGCTGTGAAAGCCGAGGTGGTGGAAAAATCATGGAACATCACATTAGCTTTCGGGATATACACTACAGTGTGTGTGTGTTAGTGTGTGTGTGTGTGTGCACGAGAAAGAGGGGGATGAAGATGAAAATAGAGGCAGCAAAAACAGCACGATTAACAACAAGGCTGACAGGTAGAACACGGCTCTGGAGATCAGCGTGCTGTTTTTTATTGTTTTTTCTTGTGTAATTAATTAGCGTTATTAGATGGGTTAAATGCAGAGTCTTCATTTCACATATGTGTAAATTTACTTGGCAAATAAAAGAAATACATTATATTATTGGGCCTCATCTAGAGCTGGGCAATATATCAATATTGTAATCGATATTGTGATATTAAAGTGTTGTCTTTTCCTGGATTTAAAGGCTTCCATACAGTAAAATTAAATCATTTTCTGGACTTACCATACTATTGTAATTGTTCTATTATTTGCCTTTACCCATTTAGTCATTATATACACATTACTGATGAGTAGTTATCAAAAATCTCATTGTGAATGTTTTGGAAAGCACCAATAGTCAAAACTATAATATCGTTGTGGTATCGATATTGAGGTTTTTGGTCAGAAATATCGTGATATTTGATTTTCTCCATATTGCCCGGCCCTAACCGCAATTTAAATATTAGCTAACCTTTATTTTACTTTCACATTGAACTTACTTCCGTATTAATATTTAGAAATGCAGTTTAATGGTTCTTTCCATTGATAGCTTTTGTACAACAGTCTGTAAGAGGCCTGTGTCTTCAATTGTGATCGGCCGGGCAACACAGAAAGTTCTTGGTTTTTATTGATTTATACTCTTCAAACATATATTCTCGGCCCACCTTTGACTTCAAGTCAGTGGACCATAAAAGAGCAAAGCCATCATTTTATTGATTGATCCAAGAACCACATGTTGAAAAGCAGGCTAATAATCCTGCTTGCACCACCAACTACTGATGACAACAGGCTTTTTCCCCAACCCTGTACTGCTGTGATGTAACATAGCGCTGCAGCATTACTCCAAAGCATCACAGCTGGGTGTGGTCAGAGATTCCAGACACTTTTGGCTCATAGAGGCCAGTGCAGCTACATTTTTACTTTTATAATCTAGAGTGGAGCTACTACAATAAATAAGGTGGTGTATAACCAAGCTCAATCATGACATGAAACCATTGAAGTTTCTGTTTATACTCAAACACTGTGTGGCTACTCTTGGAAACTACTCTGTGAATTATTTATTTATTATGGCCTTTACATTTCCTGATGGAAAGGTAAACATCTCCCATCTGTTTCTATCATAACTTATATTTTTAGATATTTGTTATGATTACCTTTTTTTGTTTTGCGTGTGTCGCTTTGATATAACCCAAACATAATATATGGAACGTAAATAAAAACAATTCAACTGTTGTGTTTCATTTATAGGTTTTGAAGTGACTTACATAAATCTAAAGATAGCCTTGTGTTGCATATTTATATACTGTATACTGTTGCCTAGTGTCTTTCAATGTGAGTGTTAGCTTAAGGTCTTAAATTGGAAAAAAAGGAAAAAAAGTAATTGTAAGATCTAAGTGTTTTAGACCAGATGCCAACAGTAGACAAAACTATTGCCGCCAGGTAGACCCCACCTAGGCAACAGTTTGGAACCTGGAAAGATTGATGACTCTAGGTTTGATTGAAAAGTCTGCCTGGGGGTTAGAGCCTGTGTTTTCGGTGAAACGCTGTGGCCAGTGATTGATTGGCCACTGGGCCAGTTTGGCTCCGCAGGCAGCAGAGTTGTTGAAATCAAAAGAGGGGATGGCGGAAGTCTGTGATTTCATTAAAACACAGATGAGTAGACTGACAGACGGCTGAAGACTGTAAATAAGTGCATGACTTGTGTACTAGTATATCTCTCTGTCAAAACTCATTTGACAGTGTATGAAGACAAGATTACATTTATAGCTCATTCACTCACTGGTCTTTTCTGCTTCCGACTTCACCAGGTATCTGCAAAGAATCAAACATTCCTAATTGATGTTGCCGGGAAATTAATCACTAATTGACCTGTTCTCTAATTAAGGGTGTATTTGTGGGTAATGAGTCTACTAAGTAACTCCTTGATGAGGCCATCTTGACCGCATTAAGCCAACAATCTGAGTTTTTCCACACAGGGCTGGCTGCTCATTAAATCACACTCATCCAGAAATGATTCTGAATGACCACATGATGAGAAGATGAAGTCTGTCTTTATTAGCTTGCCAATTATCTTGGAGAAAAAACAATGCAGTATTGAGTGTTACAAATATTTTCTTTTCAGTGTGAATTTAACCAGATAGACCTTTGTTATATATGAGGCCACTGCGAATTAAAGCGTCTTCTTCTGCTCTAGACAAGCTGGCATAATCCACACAAAGAGTGAAATAAAGAAAGACAAATGCAACTTCCCAACAACTATAGCTAATGAAAGGCTGATTTAAAAGTCAATCATTCAAACAGTAATTGTATTTGCTTGTTTGCTATGCTCCAAATAGCTGGTCAAAGAATGTACGATGAAAACACCATGCAACATGAGTATGCGGAAAACTCAAATATACTGCTGTGCTTCTAACTACCATAAACCCCTCGTGGATGCCAGTGTTCCCCATTTCTTCTACTGCGGGTCCCCCTGAGTGGCAGAACATGTGTGAGCGCTGACACTGAACACGTTCCCCTCTGACAACAGAACCCCAGGAACCCGACAACAATGTACATGACAACACACACCCCTGCCTACACTGCTGTGAAGTTTCAATTACTGATAGACTTGGCGGCTGGCTACTGAAAGTCAGCCTGACAGGGAGGCGAGTGACTACTGGTGGAAAAACCTGAAGGACAAGAACTCCCACTAGGGTGGTAGAAACCATCTAAGACCCTGGATACACTTTGCACAACTGTGATTTATACTTAGAAGAAAACTACATTGCATTACATGACAAAAATGTTCGCTACATGAATAGATATGAAAAGGGGTTTGCTTCGACATACTTCTACTATACTAGCTATTATCCTGGCTTGATTTTGAGGTTAGCAAGTTGACAGTATGGTCAACACAGCTATAATAGTCACCCTAGTATATGAAAAGACAGAGAGTACAAGGGTCATTCAACTCAAGTAAAAAACATGTATAGAACAGTGGACCCTCAACTTGTGAATGACAAGGAAAAGAATAGCTGCATTCTTCTTAATTTAGATATTTTTACCAAAAATAATCAAAAAAATTTATATAATTTATGGCAAACTACTGCCAATACCTCCCTAAAATATGCTGCAATTAAAAGCATTTTGTTTTCTTCCAGGACTTAATATGGTAAAAATCCAAAGTGTTACACAATAACAATCAGAATCTATAAGTAGAATTTAAATCAATAAAATCTAACCACTACCCAACCAGACTCTAACCCCATGTCTCGGGGCAACTGTCCAGAATGGCTGTCACTGTAATTGGAGCAGCTATGGTTATGGTCATTATAGGTGAGCATGGAGCATATAGAAGCATAACTGCTCACAGCAGCACTCTCATTGTGTGTGAAGCAGAAGGGGGACTGTATGGGGTCCTGCTGATCACCGTGACCTGTGCTTAATGAGGAGGGCAAATCAATACTAGGCTGGACAAAGAACACAACAACTACAGCTGCCATAGCGAGTGTTTTTTTCAGCTGCAATGGACATGAGAGCAGGGCTCAGGTCAATTCAAGTTCAATTTAAACAATTTGAAGTGCAATAAAATCACAGATGCAATGAAAACATCTAAATTCTGGAGGGTGTCAGCCACCAGATTATGTGCTTACAGTAAACTACAATTGCTCACTGGAGCGCTTTCTCCATCAACTTGTTGTGTTTGCCCAGCAAGAATCTTCCAATCCCTGATGCTTTAGTGCTTGGAAATGGAAATGGGTTGGGACACCTATGCTAAGGAGGTCTTTTACTTAACGAGGTATTTTACTTAAAAGCACCTTGTGAAATAAAAATACTATATATGCACATATGCGAATATTTCAAGTTAATCTTCGCAACACATACTGTATTTCTGGTATTTTTTCCACTAAGACACTGAGAGACAGGAAGACAGACAGGCACAAAAGACCTTAAGAACATGTTTTATGTTTCATCAAAGATGAGTTCACTGTGGGTAGCGGAGAAACCGAGCGAAAAGACAATGGGTGGGAGACGTCTTGGGCAACAGACTGCCTTTTAAAATGGAAAAGTCCAACTTCAGTTGAAAAGAGCAGGGGCTGTGTGGAAGCGTCTGACTTGACAATTACATGAGTGGTGCGAACGGCACTGTGCCTCCACTGATAACCCGTCGCATTCTATTAAAACTCCAGCACTCCAAAAGAATGCTCAAACTGAGGAAATTATCACACAGGCATGCAGAAGCTCTCTTTCTCTCTCTCTCTCTCTCTCTCTCTCACTCTCTCAAGAACCCTTTAACAACTATTCCTTTGTGTGTGTGTGTGTGTGTGTGTGTGTGTGTAATGACAAGGACAAGGACTCTCCACTGTGACAGTTCAGTAAGACCCACCGCTCACGTTGCTGCCCATATATTACAGATAGAAAGCAGGTGTTACGTTCTTGCCCTCTCTCCCCTCCTCTTACTTGTCCTCCCCAGATTTGTCCTGTCTCCCCCCAATGAAAAACAGAAATTAAATTACAGAAAACCGACAACTGAAACGGCTTTCTTTACCGAAGCTGAAGGAAAAAACATCATGCGTCTGCCATGCGTTTTTTTTGTTGTTCTTTTTGTTTTGATTGCTGTTCCAAATGAGGGATCCCTCATACACTTGGCTTGCGGCGCAAAATCACGTTGCTTCTCTCCCTCTCCCTCTCTCTCTCTCTCAACAAAATGATTCATTTTTCTATTACTGCGATGAGCGTGTGAAATGAGCTATATAATCAATAGCATAGGTTTGTAAACAGCAGCCACACTCGAGGGAAAATGTGTTTTCTTTTAGAAAATGATACGCTGCTTGTGGTACCACACACGGGCAGCGTATCGTTTCGGAAAGCTCATCTGACAACGTTTATAAGGGCAATTTACAGTAAATAAAGACACCGGCTGCCCAAAATGAAGGTAGCTTTTATAATACAGCAGGATGAACAAGCAGAGACCAAGAAAAACAATATTGAAGATGTGGACAGCAAAGAGGAGTTTTCTTACCTTATGTAGGTAAAAAAAAAGATAAAGCTTTGACGCCTTTAAAATTACTATGAAAAAACTGTTAAATGTTCTGTGTGTGGAGGGTGTCAGTGTTGACACAGTCAAGGTGGTTATATGAATTACTGCACACAGAAATAGTCACACTCACAGCCCTGACATTTTGTCACAGAACCAAGCAAGACCTGTCGATTACAGCAAATAGGTTCACCTCAGTGTCTTCAGTGTGATAGAACAGGAACGTGTCAACGTAAAATGGGACCTGTCTTCATGTAAAAATGGCTCTCATCAGCGAGTCTGTGCTTGCAAGGTCAAACAGTTAAAATGTTCAATGTTTTTTTGATACTGTGGTGCACGTTTATCCAACTCAGTGTTAAAATGTATGAAACGGTTTGACAAGATAAAATAAGATGGTACAGTTCACAGCAGCTGCCATACATCAAGGCGTATGTTTGTGGAAAGACTTACATAGAGCTGAGCCCGGAGTCTCTCATCCTCAGTGGTGATCCTCTCTCTTATTACAGCCTGCTGGATGCTCTCCTGGGCCATAGCCCGCTCCACAGACAGGATCCTGGACACTTCATCCTGTACCTTGGACTGGGCATCATCCTGAGCCTGGGCTTCTGCACGGGCCTTCTCCGCCGCAACCCTGTAGGAATCACCATTTTACATATTTAAAACGCTTTTTGATGCATTTCAAAATGTTATACATTCATTATGTACAGCAACAAAGTTCTTATTGTACCTATTGTAACTTCACTGTCCTCAGGGAATAACAATAATGCGCCTGATTGTACAGGACTACAGTATATACTGTCCTACTCACTTATCCTTCCCCTACAGCCATCTCTATAATGCATGACTTGCTTCTCAAATGTTGTAAAATATAGAATGTAAAAAACTGTATGTACAGTATGTTGCAATGTGTACTGTCCAGAGAGCAAATTACCTGCTCCCCTCCTCCTGTAACTCCCCTTTCTCATCTTTGGTGTTTATAGCAGCACCCACATTCAGATGTCCTCTTGTTGCAATGTTGCAGTGTCTCCCAAAAGAATTAAAAGGTCACAAATGCATTTACAGTGCCAATGAAGCGCAGATATAGGCCAAAGTACTTGTACATAGATTTTCAACCCTGATGCTATACACCTACCGTGCATGACATGCCATGTCTGTGCTATTCCACGGTTTACAAAAAGAGGGCAACATTGAGAAGCAAAAAAAATAAAATAGTCGGTTGACACCTGTCGTGCAGTACAAATCAAGTTATATAATTTCCAAATTATTTACATTTAAGAGGGATTTGACTATCAATAATAGAAGACAGAGAAAGCTACCGTTTTCCCCAAACAAGAATTATCAATCCAATAAAGGAATGATATAGACAGAGGCAGTGCGCTCTTTGCAGACACAGGACCACCATTTGAACCCTGTCACTAGGTTCTCATAGTTGCCTAGCAACACACTCAGCGACAGTGTGCTTGATTGGAAAAGAGAAGGAACGTCCCTGAAAACCTGAAAGTCTTCCTCTGCTAGGAATCAAACGAGGCAAGGTAGAATAAACACAGAAGAGACGGAGCGAGTGCCTGGGTGAATTATGACAGACTGAATGAAGACGGCAAGGTTCTTAATGAACTTCTAACAAAGAAAAATCCTAAGAGAGCCCTGAAAGACGGCCTTGGTGAGAAGGAGGCTGCCTGAGAGTGATAGTGACTCGTGTTGTGATGCAATTCACAGATAGGGAAACATTTTTCACGGTCAAATGAACCATCTATGATCTATCAGTTGTTAGAGATCTAACTGATCAAGTTCTGTATTGATGCCTATAGTGCACAAACAGTTAAACCACAATAGTTGTTTTTAAATAGTGAAATTACATTTATTTTCAAAATTGTGCTTTAAAAGGTGGTAATCTTTTTTATTGTATTCATAAATTAAGATAAATGCATGACTAATGTACAGCCTCAGCAGGGTTTGTGCATTGCTCATTATGATGGCAAGTGCACATTCCTGGTTGTCAAGTGTGTGTGTGGTAATTTGGTTTCTTCTCCTCTCGGGTCTGTTTTTCTTGCTTTTACAAGCATCCAACGATACGTCAGTGTAGAGGGGGTTTTATCTTTTACTGAATTTCAAAAATCTCATCGATCTCTTTACTCACCTGTGAATAGACCCAAAATCTAGACTGTGCGGAATCGTGAGGGACGGACAAGTCTGACTGATCACCATTCCATGCCTATGGCTTTGAGCAGATGATGGGTAGGTCTAACAAAATATGGTCAACTTAACTCAACTATGTCTTAAAGCTGCCATTTGCCCTGCGACACCACTTCATGTCAGAGAGCAGGGGTGAGTAAGATGAGATGCGGGAGACAGAAAAAAAGAGAGAGAGGATGGAGCGAGAGTGAGTGGTGGCGACATGACATGTTTGGCCCTGAGGAAGTGAAGCAAAGAGGGAATGAGGCAGAGAGTGGGTGAAGGAGATGGAGGGAGACGGAGAGAGACCAGCCATGTCCAGTCTCACAGTCCACTGGGCTGCACACGTCAGCACACTCCATCCATCATCAGGCTCCAACTCACGCACACACAGACACACACAGGGAGCCTCCTAATAGCCTTTTACATTCACCATTTCCCCACAATCAACGCCTGCCTGCACTGCTAATGCACCTAAGCTACCTTTACTCAAGAAGCTTTAGCTGTTGCCATTTGCTACTACTATCCAGAAAAGCAATAAAAGTTTTTTTTTCAGGGTTTTGGTTTTGGGGGTAAACATGTGGGCCAGCATTAGCAGTCATTTGATTTTTTGTCAACTGACAACTGTGCAGATGTTTAAGGACTACCAGCATGCTCTTTGTCAACAGTAAGCAACGCTTAAACTCAGCAGCACAAAACCTCATTTTTTAAGTTTTTTTGGTTTCTTTTTTTAACAAAAAAAACACATGACAGAAAGTAAAGTAGGAATGAACCAGGCAAAGTCGAAATATACTAATAAAAAGGTATAGGCCAACTCACCGAGGAAGGTATTTTTGCCAAATAAAGAAAAAGAAAAATATCAAAACATCACGAATTCAAGGATTCAAATAAATGGTTAAAAAAATGAAAATGATTAGCTTTACTACATTAAATAAAAGTCAACCGAAACGCATCAAGTGCTACGGTGACCAAAAGCTACAACCTGGACAAGTGAAAGAAAGGGGGCCAAGAAAATAGACAGCCTTGCAAAAAAAGTCTCTTGACGGACTTCCTCGCAAGTGCTAACCCAAGCAAAGACTGCTATCACTAGCTGGATGCTATCTGTCTACTTCACCTCTATTGCTTTCCAGTCATTGCCCTGTCCCTGCTATATTGGACGCATTTTTCATTCAACTGTAGAAGATTGGCACTGGGTAGGAACGGGTGGCTTCGATGGAAATGGAGTCAGACTGAGGAGGAAAAAGACAGCATCTATGAAGAGGAATGAAAAATAAAAAAGAGAATGTTTTTGGAGGATAAGTGGATAATGTTTGATCCGGTACTGGATAGAGAACGAGGATAATCTTGGCCCAATAACCTGTGTTTTGATGGCACAGTGGATCAAGCCTTGAAAACAGAAAGATGGAAAGACTAAACCAGTGAGGTGTCATTAATTTAAAAAGGAGTGCAAGTGGGTTCAGGCTGTTTGGGTCTTTGCAGTAAAGTAACTGACTATTTTCAGGAGATGACCCTGAACAGAAGTACTTGGGAATCTTTCAGTTATTTTAGGACACTATTTTTAAAACTGACAGAGATTAGATCTGTAGCAGTTTATATGAAAAATTCATGGGTTGAGTAGCTGAGATGCTGCAACTTAAAGTGAAGTGAATACAGTCGGGGCAAGCTTTACGAGGGTGTATATGTGTGTGGATATATACACTGTCCAATAACAAAGGGAAATGCAAACATGGTCAAAATGATGGCCAGTGAAAACTGCATCAGCCGCTTCAAAGACATAAAGCTGTCATCACCTACCACTCCACAAAAAATACTTTTAAATATCATTACTCTTGAATAAATCTCACAACAAAATAAATAACAAATTCATGTTTTCTCTACATTTCCCCTCTTTACCTTTGCTCTCTCCCCTCAGCACTTCACCCGTTAATATGTCCTGTTGTCTACCTGTCATTAACACAAGATGTGTCTTAATAGCAGTCTGCCTGGCAGGATGGATTCTGACAGACCCGCAGAACAATGTAACCCAAGTGCCTTGAAACAAAGGCATTTAAAGGCCCAATGCAATATTGATGTTAGGAATAATGTCTCTGAATGCTGCTTATGAATATTTCATGGAGCTTAGCACTCTCCCTGACACACATGTGCTGCGCTCACACACAAACAAATGACTGTGGGCGCTATGAAATGCTTGGACAGAGTTATAATTACAACTGCGTTCACATTTTAACCGGTACCTAAAATTCGGTGCCTGTACCCAACAGTACCTTTTCTGTAATTTACTCGCTGTGTAATAAGTCCAATCATCTCGGTTTCAACCTTTTATTTATTTAGAAATGTTACACACTAGACAAAATAAATCCCCTCCCTACCTCCCACTCTCCTCCCAAACATATCCCTACAACCTATGAGATCAAATAATATTAAATTTTTTACAATGCACTTTGATTCTGGGATTTGTGTCTTATTCTATTTTAGCCTGTTTTTATTTATTTATCTTGTTTATGACTGTTTTCAATTGCTAGTTAACGTTTTATGTAAAGTACTTTAAATTGCCTTGTTCCTAAAATGTGCTATAGGAATACAGCTGCCTTGCCTTACAACCTCCGCCTGTCAGTTTGTCACCACGGCATAGAAAATGCTGTTCTGCCTGTCTCAGAAGCAGTGTATACGTGACCACTTTCAGGTTGACATTTTATGGTCTTGCAGCGAACGCTGTCCTAGTGGAGTTTTGAAAAGTGTAACCGCAATTGCAACCGCTTTATCGGCATTGGCGTTTCTCAATGTGACTTTAACAAGCTGCAGAGGCAATGTTGTCTCGCAAGGGGTGGGACTCTCTAGGCACCCTACGATTCAATTCCGAGGCCAACAATTCGATTCTAAACTGATTATCATCTCAATGCAATAACTTTTTATTAACATTTCCATGTGTGATTTAAAAAAAAAAAAAAAAAAAAAAAGACTACAACACACCAGATCTAGCTCGACCGGCAACAAAACAACAGGCACGCCGCACACACTTGTTTGGGTTTGCGAGCCGGGCACAGAACAGTAACATTACGCTTTGAGATGCGTAACGTTACGTTGGCTGAAATGGATGCCAATAAGATTCTGAATGAAAAGTTTAAAAAGTTTTTTAAAAGTTGCCAAATGGTTCCACTGACAAGATCTGTGATCTGCATGTTTTGTTGTTTTGAACTGAGCTATCATTGCAGCATGTCCAGTCTGAAGTACCACCTGATGGCCAAGCACACAGCTGATGTGAATTCTCCGCCCCCCTTTGTCAAAGTATTTGTTTCACTCTTTTATTAAAGGACAGTGTAATTGTGTGAGAGATTTGCTCCGAGTGAGAATGTTACATGGGAATTTGAACACTACAGTAGGCTATATGCCAATGTTGTTTTCAATTTAAAAAAACATTTGCACAGAGCAAGCAGATCCACTTTTCCGTGTTGATAAGAGCATTAAAATGAAAAATAATTATGGGATGAAAAGAAATCAAGGGACATTCAGAATAGATAAAAATGTGTGATTAATTGCAAGGTAACTATGAAAATAACGTGATTAATCACGATTAAATATTTTAATTCTTTGAACTAAAAAAATATACATAAATCTGAGATTGTTAGATTTGGCCATATACAGTATTTACCACACGCAAGTTTTATGAAATGTTTTGTCTACGAAAGTTTTTATTTTGTAGTCATTCCATGATTAAGCCTTAACATGCTTGTTAATGTCACCTCTCCCATTAATCTGTCATTTCACGGGCTCACTTATGTTTAAAGGTGGAGAATTGGCTTCTTAAAACATGAAACATGAGGTGTTCAGATGTAATGTGATAAAGTAGATGAAAAGCCTTTATGTTTTTTACCTCTTTATGTTATGTATGTCTTATTAAATCATGTGTATATACAAAACGTTTTTTTTCTCCCTTTTTAGCCATTTTTGTTTTCTGCATTCTTGCCAAAACTAAGTTATCCATTATCCCATCCTCTTGGGTTTGTTTTCTCTTTTTTTTTTTTTATTTGGTACTGCATTCAGACAACAATACAGGCATAATGCAATCAAAAAGAGAAGAAGAAGAAGAAGTAAAAGAAGGAGTGAGGTAAGACCTGTGGATATAATTGAAATGGATCTGTTGATGGTCTGGGTTTTTAGAAGCAAAGACAATCGAGGACGAAATCTTATCCCAGTCCAGTGAATCACCTCCGCTGTAGCGTTCCAGATCGCTGGACCAAACATGTACAATAGGGAGGGTTTTATAGGGTTTTAAGAGGCATCCTGGATAAGTGAATATATTTGGGAGACAAAACCTATTTCTGGCCTCTTTTGCACAGAATGGAGTGCAAAGGGTGGGTAGTAAGATAAGAACTCCATGGTACTCGTAAGCTTTTAAAGATGATCGTAGTTGAAAGTACAGAAATAAAGATGTTCCAGGGAATTGGTAAGACAGTGTCAGATTATTAAAGTCACAAAGCCCGTTCTCGTTATATATATTTGCTAAAACATATACAGTTTACCCCTAGAGCTCCATTACGGGGATGAGAATGAGACCCCCCCCCCAGTGAGTAAGAAATAGTTGTTGAAGAGTGGACTATTCAGGTTCCATTTACATGTACTCTTAGATTCCTTCTCAGCAATAAGCCATGTTGATAAGAAGAAACTCATTATGGGACCAAGCAGCAGCTTAGCTAGTTTCAAAGGGACAGCGGAGTAAATCAGATCCTCCAGTCTGTGTTGGGATGCTAGGTTCTATGCCTTAGATTTTCAAAAGGGATCAGAAGTGGGGTCAAGTCAATCTGTGAGTGGTCTCAATACAAATGACAAACAATATTATTTAAAGTTAAGCATAGAAACACCATCTGTTTTATGTCACTGAAGTGTTGTTAACTTCCCACATGGCTGTTTCCCTCCCCAAATAAATTAACAGAGTCACTCTGTTTTCTGATTTGTACATGTCTGGAGACAGTAACTTTTACTACTTTCTTTTTTTTTATAATTGATTATTAACTTATCATAATCGGTTATTGAATCGTTCTAGAGGAAATCTCTAGATATTTTTTTTTTCCTACCCCAAAGTCTTGCTCCATCTGCACCAAAGCACTGCGCTTACACGCTCTCAGGTACCAAAATTTGCCACCAATTGATTTAACATGAATTGGTCCTCGGTAGTACTGAGGTAATCCGGTCGGTACTCTTAAAAGTACAGAGTTTGGTACACAACTCTAGATAAGTGAATGGGGAAAAAAGGAGAGTGTAGTGAGACAATTAATTTCAAAGAGCCCTCACTCCGAAAAAGTACAAAAATGCTTGTCATTTGTGCTGCCCCTCTGCTTTGCCCAGAACTATGAAGAGATAACTAGAGCAGGGTTTTTAGTGCCAAAAACAAGAACGCACTGGCATAATAATAGAAATAACTTTATGTTTGTATTGAACTCCCTTCGAGTGATTCCATCTGTTCTGTATAAGACCAGCTCAAATAATAGACAAACCACAGCCAATAGATTGGCCAGGAAATTGGACAGAGTCAATAACTATTACTGTTCTGCTGAAGATGTCTGCAGCAGGCTACAGTACGGAAAAAAGCTGATAACTTTCTTTTCAAAAGAGTGTATTTACAGTTCAATACAGTTATTCTTACGCTTAAGATGGCCAGTGTTTCCACTAGGGATGGGAGCACTCTTATAACAATATGACTATGCTTACAAAAGGCAAGAACTATCTATTGGAAGGAATTGCTTCGTTGGGAATTAAAACTATTCACGCAGGTAGTGAAACTCTAATATGGTCACATCACGCACATCCAGATAAAGCAGTACACAAAAAAGTATGAGGTGTGAAATGAAGCCTGGAGTCTCGAGTGTTGCATGTGTGTGCAGGTACGGCTGTAATTTCAAAAAGAAATATATATATATGCACACACACATACACAAAAACACACAGTATATATATAAAAAATTCTGTTATATATACATACACACAGTATATATATATATAAAAAATCTTTTATATATAGATATGTTTAGTATACTTTTTTACTATGGTATTGATAGGTGCATGCATGTTTTACACGGGAAAAATCAATACTGCATAGTATCACAATATTTTACGTGGCTATACTCACTGATACTCAGACGCAAAGTATCAGTGTTTTATAATATAAATTGCAAATGAGAATTTAACTTCTAGTAATAGAATAATAAAATTATTGGGTTTTTTCAAAATTGATCAAAATAATCGTGATTATCATTTTGGCCATAATCTTGCAGCCCTAGATGGTTGGATTCACAATAGCTACTAGTTAGCTGGTCGATCGTTTGGGTGCATGAGGTAGTTGCTATGGGGATTCCTTTTTAATTGTACAGTGTGTTTTCTGGTTTTATGCCTGTAAACTTCTTTTTGAAAAGTGCTTTGTAAATAGAGAATATTAGTATGATGATTGATATGAGTATACATAATACTTTGAGTGTGTGAAGTTGCTCAAGTTATGCTTTTGCGGGAGTTACAGTAAGCATACCATGCAAACAAATAGTAAATCTGAAAGTGCAGTCAGAGAATGGTAGCAATGTTGCTGATTCAGACACATTTTCAATGGAAGAATCTCCACTCCTCAGACACAATCCTGGCTTAATCAGGTTGTATTCCTGCTTGGTATCAGACAGAATTGTCAACTTGAGTTGACTCGATTAGGTGGGCAGATTCAAACATCTGGACCCTGGCAAGATGGATTCAGGAACTTTTTTTTTTTTAACAACCTCCTAACATTCTAACTCTGTTCTAATGAGTTGGAGGTTTGTTTACATCTGTCAGTGCATGTATTTATGTGTAAACAAATATAAAATATAAAAATAAACAATGTAAAAAGGCTGGACTATCTGTCTATATCTGACCTGGAGGAAATAAGGAATTTAAAAGGCTGGCTGGTTAATGAGAAGACGGTGGCTCTAGGAGAAGGTCAGTGTTCTCACTCAAAAGTCTGACACACAATTATATGGCCAACAAAAGCTCCTTGACTACATGCTGAAATAATAGGCATCTGTTTCACATCAACACCAACTAACCTTTAAGCAATTAACAATTAAAACTGTGGACAAATGTTAGAAGTGTGGACCGGCGGCCGCTGTGTCTCTCCATGTTGCTGGGAGCCGTGTGTGAGTAGATGGGGGCGAGGCTGCGCGATGAGCAAGAGGAGGATCCAGACACCAGCATGGCTTTACAGAAGGAAAGGGTGAAAAAAAACACGGAGCGTTCTAAGAACGGAATGACGCGTTTAAAATATCGCTCGATCACGCAAATTTGATTGTGGGAAGCCAAAATTGTGAGCGTGATTAAATTTCAATTAATTGTGCATGCCTAAGATATGTGCAGGAAATATGGAGAAATAGAAAGGAAGGGAGGATAAGGGAGAATTAAAAAGACAAGACAGGGAAGGAAAGGTGAAGGAAATCCTGAGAGAATAACCCAGAGAGGAAGAACTGGACCGAGTGGGGACACAGGATGAGTTAGGCTGAGGGAGGAGAAACAGGATGGTGTAAGAGTCTTCTCCCCCTCATTCCTCCCTCTCTCTCATCCTTTTCTCTGAGTCGTTCTGCTCTGATGACTCACAGAGAAGAGGCAGAGGCAAATCTGCTCCCTGCAGCCGCTCCTTCCTACAAATGAGTTAAGGTTGCACCCAAATGAACTCCTCACAGAGCTTTTACTTCACTCCTACCAGAGTAAAACATGCAAAGCCAGATCTCTGGAGTTCATTTATGGTCCTGAAGCCAAACAGAAGACATACTGCCAAAATCTAAACACCACTTTTGCTTACAATTCCATTGTTCTGTGTGCCCTAATCAACAATATTACATAGGATAGAATGGAGGAACTATACTGAGTGTGGAAATAATAAGATTTTACACAAAGGCAAATTAAATGTGTTTGTGTGCCTTATGGATGTCTAATGTCTTTCGACAAGGCATATTATTAGCCCTACTTTGGCAGTTAACTCCCATTCTTTAGTGAAATAGCATGCAATAAATGAATTATTTATGCTTTTGCGGTTGAACATGGCCTTGAGATTTGGCCTCATGTATGTGTAGGTATGTGTTCTTTCCAGAGTTCATATATTCCTCTATTTCCTTCTGTTCAAGCGGTTCACTGACGCGTTCTATAAGTAGTAATGCACTGTAGAGGTCTTGTCAGCTGAGCTTTGATACGCTTACACACAAAAATATTTACCTTTTACTTGAATCTTACAACAACAGCTATCTAGTTTCCTTGCCAAGTCTCTCAACACAGCAAATCCCACAATCACTGTGCATTGTTTTCCTTCAACAACCGAAAACTCACAGTAAATACTGCCTCCATCGCGGGAAGGTGAAATACTATTGCAACTTAATTAATATTGACAGCCCAGAAAAAGGCTAATCTATTTCAAGTCAACTAAGCTACAGTCACCTTTATCTGCATAACTACAAATTAATCGCAAAGTTCAACTGCGGTGGACTCAAAAAAAAAATGAGGAATTAGGGCTGGGCAATGTGGAGAAAATCAAATATCACAATAACTTTGGCCAAATACCTCAATATTGATGTTGCGACAATATAGTGTTGACTATTGGTGCTTTTACAAAAAATTAACACAATGAGATTATCAGTAATGTGGATATAATGACTAATGGGTAAAGGCAAATAATAGAAAAGGTACAACAGTGTGGTAAGTTCATAACAGGACATCACTTTACTGTAATGCAGCCTTTACAACCAGGAAGAGACAACACTTATTCCATGTTACGATATTCCAAATCTAAGACAATATCTAGTCTCGTATCACAATATCGATACACTATCGATGTATTGCCCAGTTGTATATGGAAGACATTTTCAGTCCTAAAGGATGGTGGTGTGTTGGGGTGAGCGGAAAGTTTTCGGTTTAGTCTCTGTGTCGTGCCTATGTACAGCTTAAAAATCCAAATGTAGAGGTCTGACCCTGTCTCAGCTGATATTGACAGGGATTTAGAAATTTGAATAGGGTGCCTAAGCCTATAGCTTCCACCGTCCATGTACTGTAGCTTACTTCACTGATACAATAAATCAATTAATTTACTAATATAAAAAAGTAAAAACCAAGTAGTTGTAACGGCGTGTCTACACAGGAGGCGTTATAGGCACGTTGTCAGTTTCACGATTGTCCAACAAAACAGCTTTTATGTTAAACAATTTAGCTTTCTACACAAGCTGCATATCGCCTCGCATTTTAAGAGAATAGGGGGGTGGTGAAAATTTGGGCCGTAGTCTGTTCTATTGACTCTGGACAAAACCACCAGTGAGCTGCAATTTTTAAGTTCTCCTTAAATCCCAGAATGCATGTTAATGGAAAATGGACAAACATGCACAAATACACCCTTACACAAACAAATCAAAAATAATGTGACGAAATAAGCTAAAAAAAAAAAAAAACAGCCCACAAGGCCACATTAAAAACTGATATTAATATGCATCTACATATAAAAACATTCATATACGCAACTGCTGGCTAACTGATGATTGCTTATTTACCATGTCATGTTCTTAAGTGTCTTCTTAAGTGAAAATAAAGTCCTTTCCGAAGCAAGCAAACAAAAATCGAGGGCTTGAGAGTCAACACAATTTCAAATAATTGCAGGGAGGGCGTAATTTTGAAGCACTAACTGCTCTGAACAGACATCAATAAGTAAGTTGCAGGAAGCAGCTACATAAAAACCAAATAAGAAAAAACACAAATTATTTCTTAAAACCACCTGTTTATTTCTCTTTTCTTGAATCAGCCTCAAAAACGCTAGGCTAACACTACCTGCCGGATATAGAAAGATTGCATTTTTTCCCCATACAGTACAAGAGTTTGTTTTGTTGGCTAATCATGGTTGTTCATTCATCCGGGTCTGCTGGAGATCATCCTTGCCTATTAAAGAGGCAGCCCAACGCAATTATCAGCCATTATGGCATGTGCACCTTCTTCTTTAAGGTCAAAAACAAGAGAGGAGAGGAAAAGAGGAAATGAGAAATGTGCTCCTTACGTGAACAGTGTGTTTCTTCATCAGGCTGGGCTAATGGATCACCCACTCAACACCCAGGAAATTACCTCAGGATAACACCCTCCTTTCTCAGGCATGATTAATTGATCCAGAGAGAACCAGAGAAGAAGCAAAGATACAGGGAGAAAAAAGTGCTGATGTGCTTCGGAAGAGAGGTAGATTGGAAACACAGTGGGGATCGAAAAGACTGGTGCTGACCTTTTTGACTATTAATGAAAGCGGAAAATGGTCAAACCTGAAAATGTCTTTGGTTTCTAATGAAATCGCAGAACAGGAATTGGCACAATGTGCAGTACACTGATTCAATCTATCACGATCCGAAGAAGGAAGGTAGGGGAGAAAGGAAAGGGGAGAAGAGAAAGGGAGAAGAGAAGGGGAGAGAAACGCACAACCCACAAGGAACACCAGAGTCTGACTTTCAGCAAACCAAGAAATCTTAATTTAAACACCAAAAAAGAACAAGTTTGAGCAATCAATTTACTTCTAAAATTTAAAAAGAATGCCTTGCAGCACCAAAAGGGTTTAAACAAAAACCATGTGTGTGTGTGTGTGTGTTTTTGTGCATGTGTCTAACCAGGCTTGCAGCTCTTGCTGTGCCTTGGCCCTATCCTGCTCCAAGCCTTTATACAGCTCATCAGTGATCTTCCTCCTCAGGGCCTCTTCATCAACTGGGGACAAAAAGAGAAGGGAGACAGAGAGTTAGAGAGCATCAATGTGCGTTCCCCAGCGGCTAGAAATGACGACAGGTAAAACTGAGCCCTAGGTATCGTGCTCTGGCTCTGAGAAACTGAAAGCTCAGATGGGCCGATCTGGACTCTTGCTAATTAGGGAGGTCATAAGGGGCAAGGTTATCTCCCCTTTCTCTGTCATCCATTTGGCCCACCCATGAGAGAGACACATCATGACTTTCAAACGTGCAAAGTGGCAGTTGGTCAAGGTCACACCCCCAGCCTCCACCTAGCCCCCCCTCTCTCCTCCTCAAAAGCTACAGACTCAGAAATGGAACATACTCAGGAAAGCTCATTGTGGGACTGGCTCTAGTGCCTGTAATTCTGCACCAAGGCTGAATTTTGGGAAAGAGACTTCAGATATGGTGTTAGGGGACCACTAAAGTCTGTGTAAAAGCATCCAAAGACCAGCATGTCATGGGACCTTTAAGTAAACAGCTGTTTGCTAACAGGCATATTGTGCTTGTTTTGACACTGAATAGAGTCATAATGTCTAAAAAGTAAAAAAAAAAGAACAGGTGTTGGAAATCTGCATTAATCACAAAATGTGTGGTTTAAAATGAACAATTTAGATATAATGATTCATTTTGCTTGAGCAGATTGGTCTGGATTGTTACTAGTGTTACTAGTTACTACGATTGCTTATTTGGTCGAAAGAAAAAGTATCTGCAACTCATTTTATAACAGTTTGAGTCCTTAAAGTAGCAATGTCCAACATTCCTAGGTTTAAGACATTTACAGTCATTTAGGGGGATTTCCTGCTATTCTTAGTCTTCTTCTTTTCACTGATTTCTGATTTTTTTCTAGACCAAACAATGAATTGTTCCTTCTTTCTTGCATTGTGCATATAAAATAAAAGAAAAAATATACAATAACAGAATTAAAATGCACAGCTGGGAAATAAAAAAACCTAAGGGCTTGTTAAAGCAAGAAGAAAATAAACCATTACAGTAACATATTTACATTGCGTTTAGTCTATACACTGTATCATAACTAGATTTACATAGACCTGTACTTCATCAACAGAAGTAAATATGTGTGTGTGTGTGTGTGTGTGTGTGTGTGTGTGTGTGTGTGTGTGTGTGTGTGTGTGTCAAGGCCCTTTGATATTACAGCTTAACATCACAAATGCACAGAAACATATGTCGCCTAAACAGACACAAAAAGTGGCACACGCGTCACTCAACCTCAAATCACAGCACCGCACCACCATATCTCCATATATTCATGGACATCATAACACGTATCATTCCATGTCCCCAGCGGTCTATCTTGGCAGGTAATTAAGCATGAAAGTAAAGATGCCAGCCCGCGACCAGGCCAAAACGTGCTCTGAAGACAGAAGTGCCATGCGGTGTGCTGCGACACTGCAGTGATGGGGGGGGGGCAAGATTACTTTCCCAATGCATTAGTAAGATAGGATAATCCCTATTGTCAGAGTCTATTACTACCTGGTAGCATGTGGTAACAGCAGGCCAGTGGAAACACACAAAACCCTAATTACAAAAAACTAATTCGAGCTGAATTAGGTCAACAATAAGACCTAAAATGCACAAGGCCAATTATTTCATATCATCTTTGTGTTGCAGCTACAGTACTGTTAAAAACAGACAAAGGCAAAAATACACCAATTTCTAAAGCAAAATTGCCTAATACTAATGTATACTTACAGTGCCTATTTTGTGATTTCAGAAAAATGTGTTGCTTTGGGGTTATTATAGTCAAGTTTTCATATGCTACCTGTTAAAGTCTCACAATCAGTATTGCTTCAAATCAAGCGCTTTGATTTTAGTATCACAACTGGAAAGCTTTGTAAATAAATAAAAGTATTTAATCGTGATTAATTGCATTATTGTGCAAACACAATTATTTGCAAATCTTTCACAATTTTTTATTTGTTCTAAATGTACTTTAGAAAGAGATCTTTTTCGAGTTTTTATTGCTCAAGGGGTATTTGAGACTCAATGTTCTTCGGTAGTAAGACTTTTCTTTATCAATTTCTAGGGGTTTACAATTCAGAAAATGTCACGATTCTATACCGATGTTTTGACTCACGACTCAATCCAATATCAATTTTTGATTCAAAACCGATTAAATGTAGATACTCTTCCTGTGCATGTATGTATGTATACTATACACACACACACACACACACACACACACACACACACACACACACACACACACACACACACACACACACACACACACACACACATATGTATATCCATATTAATTGGATTTGTTTGTTATTTCTTATTTTAATATCCTGTTATGATGTTTGTGTATGTTGTGTGTGATGTTGTCTATAAGCTACTGGGACCTTGAATTTCCCCTTGGGGATCAATCTTTCTATCTAGCTATTATGTGATTGCAGTGGACATCCAATACAAAAAAATTGTATACAAAAAAAATACTTTTGAAGTCATAAAGCCTGTTACTCAAAACGGGAAGCCTCTCTTTAGATGAAGTGTATGGACTTGGGGACTTGGATTTGGGACGTGGCCCTGCGTCTTCAGAGCGTACAACATATCCATGGCAGTCACCGCCTTCCACTTGGCTTGCTAAGGAGCGGCCCGGTCCGAGACCCAAATGACAGAATGTGAATGAGTTAACTGCATGTCATAAAAACTTATTGGTTAAAAGCAATTTACGTTAACTCATTATTATTGTTATTATTTATATAGTGCGTAGTTTCAGTCTCCCACCATTAGGAATTCTAAGTAATGACACAACACTGTCAGCGCACCCACGTGATACAAGCCTTACGTAATTGCGGGCGCGCCCACACCCCTCCCCTACACAGTTGTTAGTAGCCAAGGAGGACACAGAGGATAAAAAAAACACGATGGACTCTTCAGAAGAGGTCATATCTTCACTTGATTTGAATGAAAGTCACCGGACGACACAATCTTCTGAATGGATACATAACATCTCAGCTCATTAACAAGCATTTCTCCCTCCACTTTTTCACATTTTAGTCTTCTTTGCATCCTTCAGCAGCTTAGTCGCACCCACACTGTTCACAATTTGCTCGCAGAATACAGTTTACTTAATCCTTTCTGAATCCCAACCTCTACAGCCTTTTCTTCTCTGCAGCAAACAGCACATAACACAAACTTACAGCGTGACTGTAAGGTTCAGTAAAGAGAATGAATAAGCAGCAGGTAGAGGGAGGCTTAGTATGACAGGGCTTCAGAAAAAAACACAAGTGCAAACGGAGGCGGTGATTGACAGTTGACAACTTTTTAGCTGTATACGGTATCCTCAAAGACAGAGACTCCTGTCACCTAACAGTCCAGAATGTGGGAAAATAATATCCATCGTGTCTGACAGCCCTCAGAAGCAACGTTGGTCCCACTGCAGAGAAGTCTAATTACAACTCTGTTAGGAACTACGACAGTAAGACAACACATCTGTCAGGTAAAACTGCCATTTTATTTCAGGAAAATGTGAAATCATCAGATGATTTGTCTTCGGTCTACAAAAATAATTTGGCAGTTAAACGTCCAGAAATGTGTACTTTAACTAAATGTGAGAGAACCGTTTCCTGTACACTAGAGACACAGCAATGTACATCTAGTCCGGACATAGCGTGATATTGTGATAAAGTCAACAAAAGGTGACAACATATTCAGTCACCTTTGACTTGGCATTTGTAGATAACCCAGATGACTAAAACAGACAAAGTTAGGAGCTAGTAGTTAAACACAGCAAAGCATTTAACAGTCAAAGTGCCAGATTTTCTCTTATTAAGAAATTGTAATAAAAACCTGAGCCTGATTGGACTTACATCTGTCATGTGACCATTTTGTCAATATTGCAACCTTTTTTTTTAACCATCTCCTCCAATCTGCATCAAGGCTGTACTGAAACATAATGCTGGCTCCTACCATGATGGAACTTGTGAGAATTAGTAGCTTTAGGCCACTAAAAATACTACAAACTATACAACAGTGCAGAATCTATTTGACAAAACCCCCCACAATCCCTTACTATTCCCTCAAAATATACATAGGGTAGATGAGCAGAAGTGGCCTTTTAAATCAAAGGTCAAATCCTGCCACATTAACTTTTTCCATCAGGATTTTAGTATTTTACACTTACATTGAAAACATATACCCTTTAGCTATGCACTATGAAAAGTAAAATTCTAAATGTCCTCTAAGTTCAGACAAGCCTAAGCAACTCCTCATTTATCCCCACATCCTCTCCAGCCCTGCAGAGAGAGGCTTCAGATAGCTAGCAGGCCCGCAGGGTCAGTCGGAGAACAGGTTCTGATATGATAAACACTGTCTGGGGTCCTTGAGGGAAGCTGGTTAGGGTCAGAGACAATTCCAGATTGACAGAGCCAGTGTCAATCCTGAGTAGGACATGTAAATGTTAAAAAGATTAAAAACTCATCATCTTTTTAGACATGTCCCCCTCCTATCCTTTTCCACCAATCACTAAACCCTGTGGAAAAACCCATAGAGGAGACGAGGCGGTAGAGCACAGGCTATTGGCAGTGGAGATAATAGACGAAGGCAAATTGCATTTCTCATCAGAAGTTTCATTAACCCCAGGACCCGCGTGGAGGGCATAATCTGTAACATTACCACTTCCTCACGTTTCTAGCTTGCGCTTAGTCAAGTCACCACGCACCTTTCACTATGTTCACATAGGAAAGAAGAAAAAGAAAAAAACGCCAAGAGCAAGCCTCCAGCTATGGCAGGCAAGTGCCATTTCTGATTTTCTCTTTTATTCACACTCCTTCCTGTTAATTCAATCTTTTGTTATGAAAAAAGACTTAACCAATCATTTCCCAAGATAACATGAAAAGTCAGTTTCAAAAAAAAGGTTTTATATTTCACAAGTTTCTCACTCACTTGCTCTCTCACTCTTTCTTTCTCTCTCTCTCTCTCTCTCTCTCACACACACACCCACACACCTATTGTTTTCCTTTGCCTGTCCCATTTCCCCATTCTCTCTGCTGCACCTGGGAGACTTTAAGCAGGCTATTAGTCCAGCGCAGTGTGTGGGCTCTGGAATATGAATATTTATAACACATTGGAGAAGGTGTAGGAGGTTCAACCTTGACTGTGTTGTAATCAGCACACAGACTAATCTTTGGCTCTACTCAAAACTTCCATCAGTGTTTCTTTACCAAAAAAAAAGAGTAAAAATGGAAATGGAAAGACAACTCCATGTCCTCCAACAGAAAAGGCAGGACAAGCATCCATAACTAACCACTTAAAGTGGAAATGCATTCGTAGATTTGTAATCTTACATGAACACTCACACTCCACACCTCAAAATGACAAAATGAAGTCAGATATTGTTGCTTTTATCTTTTAATCTGAAAACTAATTAGTGCAAACAATGGAAGGAATAACTTTATTCAACATGGATTTTTTTTTTTTAACTGTGCTGTAAAAGTGGCCGCAGAGCTAATAGAAAAACAGACCAAGAAAGAAGTTTTTTAGTGCAATATTGAGGAATAAATTCTAATCATTGTCCAAATTATGCTACCAATGTGCTCAAACAAAAAGGCAGGTAGTTCACACAAAATCCAGTGACCTATCCTATTGCCAAATGCAAGTCTCTCACTCACACACACACACACACACACACACACACACACACACACACACACACACACACACACACACACACACACACACACACACACACACACACACACACACACACACACACACACACACACACACACACACGTCCCTCCTTCCCCTAATGAGGCCTGGTGGTTTGTTGTGTGAAACTGCGGAGGTGTCGTTTTAATCACTGGAGTCAGTGCGGCGTGGCATGAGTTGGCCTTTTTTAATTACCTTACTGATTGAGCACAGTCAAGGATGGGGAGGCCTGCCCACACCCTGGATACCACCTTCTAAAGAAGCAGCACCCACGCCCCGTTCTGTACAGTGTAATGAACAAGTAACATCCAGATGTCCTCTGCCGGATATGTCAAGATATAAGGGACGTGTGCCCACACTAACATGACAATAGGACTAAAACCTTTACTTAGAGAGAGAGAGAGAGAGAGAGAAGTGAGAAGATATAGTGAGTTTGTCTGTGTTTTAGCCTTACAAACACAAGCTTTGAACCATATTATCAATAGTGACAGGGGTGTCACACAAAATATGGACTCTAGTTAAACTCAGTTTATAAGTATTTTTGCACTTTTCAATAGGGATTGTAGAGACTCTCCTAAAAATGAGACTTGACCTTTCAAACAAGCTTCAACAAAATAATATTATTTTTTAAGTTTCTGTTTCTAATCACTACTTTCTTTACTTCAATAAGTTTAAAACAACCCTGACAGATTATCTATATTATTTAAATTGATAAAGTGAATGTGTTAGCTAACAGTTTACGCGTCCAGAAAATACAGAGCATAATTAGCAAATAGCTGGAGACGTATAGCTGGTCATCTGGTTAATGGTAGGCCGCTATTCAATCTCCTGTTAGGTCAGTTTTTAGTGTCCAACTGATGCTCAGAAACTACTCAGGCTCTTACGTGGCTAAATGCTCCATTATGGTCACCGGCTAGTTGTAGATTTTGTCTGTTGGCCATAGGGTGCTGAACAGGTAGCGTGCAGGGGGTTCTTTGTTAAAAAAAGCTGCCTGTTGACCCAAAAACAACACAGATGAGAGAGCTGAAAAGCACTGTAAAGCTGCAGAGTCAGGTGATGACTCTCTGTGGTTTCTTCATTTAATGCGCCCCCTTTGTCATATGATCCATTGTTAAAACTGTTTATAAAAATACAAACTACTGATGAGTTTGACCTCACTATTTTGAGTGCTCTTACAAACAGCAGGAAGAAGAAGGCTCATCATGACAGCCTGAACTCCACAGTAACAAAGCAGAATGGAAGGCCACTAATCACAGCATAATGTATTAACATTAAACAACAAAATAATTAATTTCTTCATTAAAAGTTAGGGAATGGCAATGAATGACCAAAGGCTACATTGAGGGGCATTTTAAAAGTGACAAGTAATTACAATCTGCAAGAAAAGTTAAAGACAAAAAGCTTAAGGTGGCTCAAAGTAAACTACAACACAATAAATACGATCAAAATGTGATGTAGCGTAACTAAAATTAAATCCCTTGGCAGCTCATTTCCTTATAACCTCTGCCTTTTAATTTACCAATTCTATTGAAGAAGCATTTTAGGATAAACTGAGCCATTACCAAAAACAATTCATATTTTTTCAATTTTTTCAGAATTCACCCCTGTCTCTTGTGTGAAGAAACAAGACACAAGTTTGCCCAGCTGCCTTTTAGGTTAAAAAAAACCCCGCAACTGCACAAATCCATTCCAAAAAAAAAAAAGTAATGGAAATAAGTGGAAAATTTTAAAAAGCTACAAAAAAATTCAAAAAGCATTTAGTAAATCCTCTACTTTCTAACTACTCCATCATCCATTCTACATATATACCAAGAGGGTAAGCTACTCTAATTCTTAACCTTAATTAAACTAACTTTGACCACCCAAAAAAAATATATATATATATATATATATATATATATATATATATATATATATATATATATATATAGTATACACACAATTACTGAACAACATGTCATAAAGCACTTAATCTAAATGTATTTCTCCATGTTATCATTTGTTTGTGAAATGTATTAGAAATACTGATTTTCAGCACACTAAAATAAAACTCACCGACTGGTGCAGCAGGAGGTGGTGGTGGGACCAAAACTGACTCAGGCACTATTACTGGCTCAGGGACAGGAGCATGGGATTCTGGTGTCACTGGGGGCTGAGAAGGAGGTGCAACTGGTTCACAAGGAGCAGTATACTCAGGCAGGGAAGGTGCAGCATATGGTGCAGCAAATGGCTCTGCAGACTGTGCGGACAAAGTGTCCCCTGAAGGATGCAGGGGTGGTGGCAGCATGGCGACAGGCTCGAAAACAGGAGGAGCAGAGAGGGGTTTGGATTCAGTAATAGGGGGATTAAGGGTGGGTTCCATCTTGACAGAAAGAGGAGGTGGTATAGGTTCAACCACAGATGAAGGAGCAATGGGTTCAATCACACATGGAGGAGCCACAGGTTCAATTACTGGAGGAGTAAAAGCAATGGATTGATTTATGGGAGGAGGAGAAGTTTCAATTGCAAGGGGAGGAGGAGCAAGCGGAGCAATTGCTTCCACCACCGCTGGGGCAGGGGAGGGAGCAAGAATCAGGGGAGCAACAGGAGCAGCAGGGGGGAGAGATGGAGGCAAAATAACTGGCTCAAAAGCAGCAGGAGCAGGGGTAGGAGGTACCTCCTCGTAAGCAGGAGCTGCAACAGCATTAGCAGCAGCTGGGGGGGGTGAGGATGGGAGCACCATGTCAATTATAGTGGGTGCTGCTACCTGTTCTGTACGAGGTTGAGGAGGAGGTGGTAGAGGTGCAGCCACAGTCTCTGTGGCAGATGGAGCTGCTGGAGGTGCAACAGGTTCTACAAGAGGAGGGGGCGAGGGCAAGGAGGTGATCGGGTCAAAGAGGGGAGGCCCTGGCCGCAGGAGAGAAGGGGTGAGGGTAGGCGCCATGGAAGGGGGTGGAGAGGGTGCATGTTGGTGTTTATGAGGAGCTTCAGGTTCTCTCATGCGGTTGATGACATTCTCAGAAAGCTGAAAAAGAGAGTGGAAGAAAAGTTTCATTAGAACAATGAGATGCATTTCCAGAAGTGGTCCAATATAAACTATCGTTATATCTCATACACAAATAGTTAAAATAACTTCCTGTAAAGCCGTTAACAAACCTCGTCGCTTTTACATTTTTCTTTGTGTTCAGATTGAACAAATATAAATATATATATATAATTTTTTAACAAAGCCAGGCCTAGCTGTTTTTCCTGCTTTTAGTCTTTATGTGAAGGTAGTAATCTCCAATCTTCTCACTTAACAAAAAAAGAAAAAAAGTGAATTAGGCTCTTTCCAAAAATAGTTGACATGAAAAACTATCCATTGTGTTTAACTGGAGAAGACAAAGCTTTGTTTTCAATCAGTTTACACCCTCATTACAGCATTGGCATGAGCAGGAGCACACCTCATAAAAAGATATAGCCACACTTAGCCTACTGAGTAATAACAGACAGAGCCATGCCAGCTAAAGACTTATTAGGATTCAACAGCCTGTCCAGTCCGAGTCAGTTTCATTCATGCATTGCGTGAGAGCAGGGCACGAGGCTGGTAACGTCAACGTCAACGTCAACATTCCCAAAAGGACATTGAGAAGTGTACTGTGTCTAAATGTCATTGTCACTGCAGCTGTTATTAAAGTTAAATCGTATACTCTTTTATTTTAACCTGCTGCCAGTATCCCCTTGCATTGACAACTTAGCATAGCTGCTTGTGAACAATTAGTTTAGTATTTCCAAAACAGCCTAATACGCCATTGTATTAAATTATATAATTTAAGTAAGTCATGTCACACCGGTTTACTCAACACTAAGCACATAGGCTATGTATTGTATTAGGTTACTGTTAATACTGTCACCTACCCGTATGCCCTTCACCACTGTTATATTCTCGTTCTCATCTGACTCAAATGAAACGCGGCGGGTACTGTTACTTGCTCCCATTATCAGACCGCAGGTTGTCAAAGATTCAGTTTTCTACATGTAATATGGAAGACTTTGATGCACTTTTGTTTTCCTACAGTTTACAAGCGTTAGAGCCAGGTATAGCCTAGCTGTGAAGGGCCCGCACGCCACTGCTTCGGCAAGTCTACACTTCCTTAGCATGACGTGCTGGAAGAGCGTGTACGTGGATTGGACAGCAGGGTCAGCTGTCCTTACATCAGCAATTCTTATTGGGTATTGACTGCAAGAGCGTGGAAAGCCTGGTAAAAGCACTACTTGTCAGACTTTCTTCAATTTCCCGTTGTAGTTCCAGTTTAATGACATCAACAGTATGTTTGCTGTGTAATGTATGGCTTTTGAATAGCACTATCCAGGAATAAACAACTATACAATTTTTGTTTTTGGATACATTGGCAAGTTGTGACAACAATTATATTAATTCTATTACCCACTTTTCCTGAATTAGTCTAATCCATATTGTGATGAGACGTGAAAAAAACATTTAGCCTACTTTGAATTTACACATATTTGTAGCATTGCACTGTATCAACATATAATGAATAGCAGTGCTAAAGTTTTTGTATCCATAATCAAATATTTTACAACCAGCAATGTTTCTCTAAGTAAGAATAAGACTACTTTCCTACAGTCTTCTACAGTGACATCTGATTTTTGATAAGGCTTGTCATCAATTTTTGGATTGCTGAATATAAACACCTTAACCACAACCCAATTTTCATTCACTCTACTACACACTTAGGAAACAATTTGGTCTGAACTCAAAAGTATTAAGGTTCTTTACCCAGCCCAATATGAATAAACACTGGATGATCAACTATATTTGAATAATGGTGTTCAACATGTTATACATTATTCAAGGTCCAGTAACAGGAATCAAAATACATTTCAATTGTTGCATAATGGACAGAACTACCACCTCCATAAATGAATTATTTAAGCTGTTTAAGCTGTCAGAAGACTTAGAGGAAGAGTTAGTGTTTAACCTCAACACAGACACTGGTCTGTTTTACTTGTTTTATTGCTCATCTTGAGCTGACAAAACCGAGCAGAAAAGAGCAAAGCTACAGAGAAGAAGAGGCGATAGGATGGTTGAAATTTTGTTTTCTAATAGATGGAAAAATGTCGTCAGATTGATTTTAAAAATTCAGAATGGTAGAATGAGCTGCCAAACCCATCAGGGAAAGCGAAGACAGCTACTGAAATAGAGCTGCAACAAGAATAGAATAGAGATGGAAATAGAAACTACAGAGATTACACAGTAGCCATGTTCTGAATTAGAAACTTTAATTCCAACATCCTGAGAATAGGTTATCAATTAATCATTCTTTTTGGATCATCCATTCATTGTTCTTAGCACAGAGGTCCTAAACGTTTTTTAACCCAAAGACCCTTTAACCAAAAGAGAGACGAAGCAGGGACCCCCATTACATCTTGTATAAAATTAAGTTGCATGAATAAACTGGTCCTACAGTAATGTGAAGGACAACCGTAAGCCTTAATACTTAAATTTTTTTGCGTAGAATACTAAGCTATTAAAATAATAATTGTTGGCATGATTTTATAATTAAGTTTTAATGGTAAACATACATGTGGCACAGTGAATCCTCAGGATGAACTGATAGTAAGCCTATCCTTGCTGAGTTTTTGTTGTTGTTGTTACAAATAAGTTGATTTATATTTGTTAATATTTTGGATTCAAGTGAAGAAAATATTTGTCATTTCAAAAAAATAGTTATCAACTAAGGATAGTAACTCTGGGAACCCCCTAGGGGTCACAGACGTTTTCAAACTGACACTGAGCATTTTGCATCACTTGACCTTTCAAAATTGTCACAATCCATGCTGGCCACTTCCACCGATATTGTGCTACAGTTACCCTGCTGTCTTTCCCTACAATCGATTGGGGATTTCTCCGCAGCACTTTTCATTCATCATGCTGACATCATGTTTTGAAGGGGGTATGTCTCTGCTCACCATTATTGTCTTTCCACACTTTGTTTTAGACATCTCTCAAACAGTCAACACTGAACTGACATTTCTACCACTGCGTGCCTTTGTCATTGTCATAGCAGAGTATTTAGTCTTGGGAATTAACGTAGACAACAAATGTTAATTTCATTTTTCCCGGTGAGTGTCTGAGTATTGCTATTCATTTTCCAAATCTGCCTTCTGCTCCCAGTAGAGGAGGGGAAATACAAAAGAAATCCTACAGTCAGCACCGCAGGTGCGGACAGTTCCAAAAGCCAACTCCTGAAGCAGAACTAATGTAATAAAAGAAGGCTTTGCTTGGTGGAGAGGAGGCTTATATTCAGCAACTTGAAGCTAGTCAGAACAGACAAACAAATCTAAAGGGGCAAGGCAAGCAGGCAGATTACCAAAGACAGAAGACTGATAAAGCATGATGGGAGTAAGCATGCAGGAAGTAAGCATAGGATGCTTGAATGCAATGTAGATCTGATCTGACAAACAACAGTGGTGAGCATCCCACCATTTGAAACAATTTGGAAGCAAGTGATCAGAAAGAGTGATAAACTCAACCAAGGTGTGCAGTGGGCAAGAAATTACCTGTTTGAGATTTTCAACCGAAAATCAAAACAGGCTTGTGGTGGCAATGGAAAACATAGGCCTCTGGTGATTTTCGTCAGCATCAGTTCCAAAAGCAGCAGCTTTGAACTCTGTCCTACGCAGAAGTTGATGTACTTTGGAAATATTATACATTTTCCAGTCCTTCTCCTACTATACAGTTATTCTCAACTGCTAAACATTAAAACCCATTGGCTAAACAAAGTTCTCAGTTGCCTGAACCTCATTTGGCTGATTGTACAGTTTGTTGTCAACACCTTAAACAATTTCAAATGGTGAAACACAATTTCCAGATCTCACTTAGACTTTTCAGCAAAACTCTGAACAAATTATCATTCTCAAAACACATTCTGCACTCTGATGCACATGTCATCCATATTGGTAAACACAAGTGGCAAAAGTCAAATACAAATAGAGAACACATGTCATTGATTGAACACAACCACTCAAAATTGATTTCACTTGTTTCAAATGATGTGACACAACCAGTATAAGCCAGTTCAGAGAGCCAACAGGTTGTTGAAGTTGGGAAGGAGAAAGTCTGAGATTGGATAGAAGAAACACTCTTAGAGGACATTAATGACTGTTCAATAGATTTTGAGTGGTTGCAGGTTCACGTCAACAAAGAATGCAAATAACAGTATCACAGAGACAAAGGACAAGTTTGTGCAGGGTACAGTACTGTAAAAAAGGGGTACAAGGAGGAGGAAGAACAAAAACAATTGCAATGAGCAAAGCAGAGTAGTAATTCCTGATCAATTTTGAACATGTTTTCGCTCATCAAAAGACAATGAAGGAAAAACATGAAATTTGTTTTAGGATTACGAATGTACTTTGTCCTGAGACCTATGTATTTTGAACAATGTGTTATCTATTTATTTGGTGTATTGTTTGCTGACTTCTTGACAGTGTGTATCATTCGGATCACCTTGTTTATGGTTTGAAAGCAGTGTTTGATTTTGAACACAGGTAAAACAATTTTGAGGCAAAAGTTTCATTTTGCAAGAGGAGGCAGAGGTTTTGTAAATAATAATAAAAAAACGGTTTCAGAAATTGTTTAAGCAATGGAAAAAACTGGAATAGGACAATTTGTTGGTAAAACAAAGTAGAAATGTTTCCATTCTTTTAATTGCACTTGTTTGCAATTGTTTACATTCTGCCAATAACTTTATTGCATACGTTCATGTAAATGCACAGATTTAAATAAATATTGATTTAAATTTTTATTTACACAAATCCCCATAAACTGTATGTGAAGTTAGAGAGTCAAAAACATTATTTTTGTCTGTTTCAAAATTGTGTGCACCCTTGCAGGACATTAATATGCCTTGGGGAGAGAGGATGTTATAAGGAATGACAAAAGAATCATCCTCTAAAACTGACATATCACACAAATATCAGATGCAGTATTTTGTTGTGCTTTTTTCTGCTGATTTTTGTGTTCTTGCATTTTCTGCATTGTGTATGTTTGCAATGCCGTGCAAGCCTAAATCAATAACAATCTTTTTAAGAATGCGTTGTGGTTGTTTGTGCTGTATTATTAAAAAAAGAAATCCATAAACCCAGAGTACTAGCAAATTCAAATCTTTTACACAATATAAACCTTAATCAAAGACATATTTTGTAATATAAAGCTATTTAGCAGAATGGCTGACATTTGGGGTATTTGCAGAAAGAAACAAATTAAGGTAATATAAGCAAACTGGAAAAGAAAGTCAAAGGTAAAGGTAGAACGGCTTTTAGAGTGAAGAAGAGGACATCAATAACTGGGAATAAGGTGGTAAGTCTTTAAAAAACAACTGATGACATGAAGTGGTTAGGTTTGCAAGCCAGGACCACGTCTCTGACCTATAAGTCCAATTCAATTTGGACAGACTATACCATTCAATTCAATTCACTTCAACTCAACTGAATGTATGTAATCATGTATTTGGATATATTACATTTGATCACACAACACAACATAATACATGCAGATTTTGAGGTTTCATAGATTGATGATTTCTGTGGTTAGCTGAGATAATATCTGATGGGTTTAAGTGTTGTCATATCATTATTGACAAATTTCCCCAAAGGGACTGCCTCATCTCTGCAACAACTCTATCATGAAGACATTACATAATGAAGAATCATAATGTGCAGTAATGCCCCAAGGGCACTCTGAGAAAGGCCTCAGGCAGTGTTGGATACAGTGTGTGGTTGAAGTGTGAAAAAGAGCTTGTTGTTTATGACAGAATTTCTATAGTAAACGTGATTATCATTACAGTTTTTCTTGATTGCTTTGACCTGCTTAAAGTAACTGGGATCCACTCGGTTTTCATCATCATCTCTTGCAAATGTGTTGACACTTTCTGATTGGATGGACACATTTTCCCTACCCTTTTGCAGGACAGTTAACACAGATGTCATTCAAACTGTCCAAACTCCATTTTTCAGCTATGGAAACCAAACAGAAACTATCTGTTCCTAACTATCAGAAACTTCGTACATCTGTAGGAAATAACTGAAGCACCTGTTGGACAGTCCTTCACACATCTCTTAAATTAGCAATCAAACTGCAGTCTTTAAAAGGTGCAGCATCTGTGTTGTTCTTTGCCAACATGGATGGAAGAGGTCTAAGGTAGGTAAGAGTGTGAGGATGAGGTGGAGGGGTCAGAGGAAGAGGAGTCTGAGTGCAAGGTGGAGGTATAGTAGGAAGGGCTCAGGTTTCCGGTGATATTCGGGAAACTGTCATTGATCACGTTTTCAATCATGGCCTTTCACTTGGAGAGGATGGACAAAGAGTCCAACCTGTTCTGAACAGAAACACCGTCACAACCATTGTCAGAATTGTTCGACAGGAAACCAGGTGATGTTGCTTTACATTATGAACAAATATCTTCGGTGATTTACTTTATGTAATTGATACCTCAAAGCCATTATATGTATGTATATGTATATAGAATCCAAAGGCTACCATTCTCTGGTGGTAGAGGAATAATTTCTAATGCTGAGCAGGAGACAGCCATGAGCCATAATGCCATAAGGCTGGGCAAAATCAGGGCAACAGTGATTGCAGATCAGGGCATGTTTAGGAACATTAACAACGTGAGCCTGACCACCATTGACCGCAGCCTAAGAAGGAATCCTATGGCCATGAAGCAGCTCTATACACTTCCATTTCAAAGGAACTCTGACGTTGTGAAGTAGCCCAGGTACCTATAGGTGGAGGAAAGGAAACAGTATTAAAGTATACTGAAATGCCTAGTCATATCATGCGAATAGAGTCAACTGAAGTCACTTTTCATTGTAATTTTGCCTTTTTTTACTTGGAGAATAAGGGTCCTTGAAGCTGAGGGGGCACATCATGTCTTCATTTATGTTGACAAAGCTGGCTTCAATCTCTGTAAAGTGAGGCGACGTGGCAGGAATCTGATTGGGTACAGGGCCACCATAACAGTTCAAGGACAGAGGGGCGCCAGCATAACCATGTGTGTTGCCATCTCCAAGAGAAGAAGTGAGGAAGAGTAGAAATTAAATGTGATGTGGATGAAGCCATGTGGCCCTATTGTCAAGACAGAAGAGACTGAGAATCAATAGTTGCTATTTCTTATACTGTACATGTAGATGTTTATACTTCACTGTAATACATTCTATTTTTGTTTTCTTAATTCTTCATACTCTAATAGATTTAATTTTGGTTTACATGTATTTTGTGTAAAACTTACAGTATTTCAGTTTTCAACCAAAGTTGATTCTGTAATTTCTGATTGAGGATCCAAGTCTTTGCAAGAAGGCACAATTAGCTTTCCTGCATTTTCAATGGCATTTTTCTCATATGCTACTGCCATCTACTTGTCTGATGTGACTATAATTTACATCATTACTTATCATTATCTTGTTTTCACACCTTGCATGTCCTGCTTCCATAAAATAAGGGGAATGTGTTAACTTTTGATACTTTTTGTTGATTTAAACCTCCCAGTGGCACACCAAGAAATTGCTTTTGTTGCTATTATTGGTTAGAAAACCTGCTAGCTCAAAGCAATGATCACACACTAAGATAATCCAAAAGTGAAGTCAGGTTGATTGCTGTAGTCTGTCAGGAAATTCACTTTTTCATCTTAGCCTTTGTGTATTATTACTGCTTTTGGCAATACCTCTTACTTTGCCTTGATCTTGTGATGTTTGAGCTATTTCCACATTAAACATCTATAAATTCTCATTTAATTAACATCAGTGTCATCTCTGCAGAATTGAGTGATCTAATCAATGGAGATATCAGTTCAATCACGCGCATCTGGAAAAGAAATTGAATGAAACCTTAAATATAAAATGAGTTTCAGGGACAGGTTTTCTTTCGTAGGTGGTGCATCATGTCAAAGATATGAGAGACATGTTTGGTTTGATCCATTTCAAGATTATTTGAAAAATCCAGAAGGCACATACAATAATATATTCAGTGTTTTGCTGTTTTCCTTTTTCATGGAAACAAGTAAAGAAGTATCTTTTTCTTATTCACCAAGGGATGACATTTTGTTTTGATGACAAGTTTCCAAAGGTGTCAATAGAGAGGTGAAAATAATGTATTTACACAATCTTCTTGTTCTTCTTATTCATTTTTCTCATGTGATAATTATCCAATCTATTATTATACATTAACACAGACTCATCACTCAGTTAAAACTAGGAAAATTACACCGATATACATGGGACATTCCTGGGACATACATTTTTGAATGGTCACATTTGAGGTAAAGTACCTGCTTAATTGCATGCTTTTGATGGAGGAGCTCATTTTGCCTAATCCAGATCAGCTGCTGTTTCCTAAAACACAACATACAATAATTCCACCCGGTCTCAAGCCAGTTCATGAAATGGTTACATTGTTTGAATTTATTGATTAGTATATAGGTGAGGTTAATGTTTTTATGGCAGCTGCTGTTTCAAGCAACATAAATCCTGATGTTATAGTAATTTAAACAGGTTGAGTTGCGTTGTTTAAAGTGGCCGCACTATTGTTCGATGTGCTGTAAACGCCATCTTCTACAATCTATTTTCTTAACTGAACCTTAGATGAAGGACACAGAGTAATTGAGATGCAGCATTTAGATCTATATACGTTGACAAATCACAAGGGCATGTCCTACGAATACCTTATAACCCTTGTATTTAATCCACACACAGGTCAGTCGGTCAAAGCAATCACATACTGTCCAAACACACATCAAGCTGAAAGAAATAACCTTGGTGCTGCATTATTGGAGAAAAGAAGCCCTGTAGATCAGTTGGACTGATGGAACATGGGCTGCAGGATGAGGTGATAAGAACTTCAAAATTAAACTTGGACCTGGGAAGCTAGGCACCTTCAGAAGACAAACAGTGGCTCCTGCATGACACAGCGATTGTTTCTTTTGCCAGATACACAAAGATCACCCACAATGTTATCTCGTCAGCCCACCAGTGCATCAATCACGACCCAGGCTGCTGGGAATGGACCCTCTTTGGTCCAGAATCAATGCCCTCTTCCATTCTCATTGGTACAGCAGAGATTGTCAGAGATATAGCGCAGGAACGCCCTGCCAAATCCAGCAGTATATGTTCTAAATAGGAAAGGCTATTAACCCACTGACACCCCATCTATTTCCTTTCTTTTTTGCTCAGCCTTTCCTTTATCAGTCAAGTGAGGACTGGATTAGAAATGTTAAAATGAAAGAGTTTCTCCCATTGTGATATTTGTATTGTATACAGAACATTACTTAAAGTATAAATATTAAATGTATAATGTTATTGTGTACTTTATCATTACACCACACGGCAACTTAAATCAGCATCTGTACCATTGTGCACAACATACTGGATGTGTGCCACGCAACGTCTTCATAATCCAGATTATTGAGATCCCTGTTGATGGAGAATAATTAGGCCATTGTAAGCATAGGCATATACAGTTGAATGTAATTGAATAAAATGTGATTATTTAAACGGCTGATGTGTCCACAAAATATGTTTTTTAAGACAACTGTGATCGTGTCATGTTTAGGTTTTGAGTACAGTTTGGAACATTGGGTGTAACATGCCTGCTTCCATTCAAATAAAGAAACCCCACAGAAAATAGAGAATTTAACTACCAAACTGTTTTTATTTCTAACTATTTTCTAAACGCTTTATCAGCGTAGTTACACCATACGTTTCAAATGTATGACTGTGGACCTGTTTTATACATACGTGACCAAAGAAGAAGAAAAACTATGCACTATTGCCTTTACCACTGCTGAGAAAACTACCTTTCATGTTCGAACTACAACTCCCAGGATTCCTTCCTATAGCCTCGCGCTTCTGTCTTCCTGTTTGGGTGCTGCAGCTGGAAAAATGGCAGCCGAGACTGGGCGATACAGGACTGCTGTTAGCAAAAACAAAGACCCTTCTGGTCTTCTCATCTCTGTCATAAGGTAAGGTTGGTCCCATTCTTCATGTTAACCACACATAGCCGTTAGGACGGCAGACAGCCCTTCGCTCGCCTTTGCTCTTGGACTCTCATTGACAGTTAGCTTTTATGCTAATTGCTACGTTAGCAACATCCTGTCTGTATTGTTGATTAGACATTAAAGTTCACACATTTTCTTTTTCATTTATAATATAAGTTATATGTCGGTTAATATTAATAGCGGTTTCATTTATTCCTGAAGAAGAAGAGAAAAGTTGAATATTTCCCAAAGTGTGCGGCTGTCACAATTAGAAACTCATCCATTATTCGTATTACAAAAAGGCAATGTTTTGCTAAAGCATCTCCAAACAACTGGACGAAACATGTTTTGTACGGTGTACAGTTGGGTACATTTTTGTATTCCAGTTGACTCAACGAAGTACAACTAGCTTGAATTGAAGTTACTAGGATTTTCGACAACACGTGTCTGGTATTTGAAAGTTTGATTTGATTTTGTAAGAACACAGATGCTTATTTCTGTATTCAGTTGTAATCATTATCGAAAAACTTTGAAATACAAAAAAAAGATGATTTACAATGGACGCTTTGACCCCTGCAGCTATCGGTTCCTCTAGTAAAACTGGTCTGGACTCGGAGAGAGAAAAATGTACATTAAAATGAGACTAAAGACTTAAAGAATTCCCAAAGTGGAGGAGAGGAGTATCCATGGGGCCTCCAATGGGTTCTCTGTTTAATACAAGAAATTGTTTAATTTACATAATTTAAACAGAGGATGCCTTTTTTAAACTAGGATAAAATGAGCATTTTCCGCCAAATATGTGAATGATGCCATTGACAGCACCACTACTACTGCTGCTGTCAGATCCAACTTACCTGCTCATTTTTCCTATGTTGCCTAAACTGTGCTATGTTGGCTTAAAAAATTCAATTTTCTTCTTCTACCTTATGCCATATTCAATTGCTTTTATATATGCTCCTACTAAGCTTGTAACCGCCATATCCAGAGGGTTTCTGCTCTCAATTTGTTAGACCACACTGTTGACTGGATTCCCATGTTTTTTATGCTTTTGTGTTTTGCTACGATTTACTGTGATTTGTTGTGCTTTTTGCGATTATCAATTTGTTATAATGTATTTATTTATTTGGCCTGGGAAGCACTTTGTGACTCTGTCTGTGAGAAGTGCAATAACTAAACTTTACTGACTTACATTCCAACATGTGTGGAGATAGACCTGACATTGGGACTACTCTAACATTGATGCTTCATTCAGTCTCAGGATGTGGATTTAGTACGAGTTGACCTTTCCTTTCCCTTGTTTTTCAACGCAGGACTCTGTCCAGCAGTGATGATGTGCAGGACAGGGAGACAGAGAAGGGTCGACTGGAAGAGGCCTTTGAGACATGCGACAGGGATTTAGATGAGCTGATTGTTCAGCACTACGCTGAACTAACCACCGCCATCAGGACCTACCAGAGCATCACCGAGCGCATCACCAGCTCACGCAACAAGATCAAACAGGTAGAAATGAGAGACTAGTATACAAGGTGGACACTGGAGGGTTTGTGAAAACTATTACTAGAATGTATGCTTACATTGTTTCTGATGGATTTTAGAGCAGTCACTCTTAGCTGTGTAATAAAAAAACAACAACACGTTTTCATTTTTACTCTTCATACACACAATGGGTTTCTTATCTTAGTTTTTTCGCTTTTGATTCTCGAAGACTTAGAGACTGACTTAATTAACACAAATCCCATTCACCCATGAAGAGAACTTCCTACTTACAAAAAAAAAAGTCAGCTGAAGTCAGAATTCTTAGCTTCTGGTCCTAATTTTCAAACTTGTAAAAGTCATTGAATATGTGGAGGTCAACCTCTCGTTCCCCTCCATGCGTAAGCCAATACAAATTTGGCAAAAAAGTAATCCACTAATCTTAGTGTTTTTTTATTAGCAGGGTAAGCTACATTTTAATCAGTTCTTTCTTTTTTTATTTACTTAAGACAAACTTTTCACCATTGCATAGGCCTGCAGACATTTGGACTTGTTATAATAGGAAAGTAACTGGTGTTAGTTACAACTCAAGATGGCTCCAATCGATTCAAGTATCCTAGTAAGCCATGGCGGTAGGGCCGGGCAATATACTGTACGAGCGGCTAGATATTGTTTGAAATTTTGGATATCGTAATATGACACAAATGTTGTCTGTTCCGGGTTTTAAACGTTACATCACAGTAAACTTATGTAATTTTCTGAACTTACCAGACTGTTCTAGCTGTTCTAATATTTGCCTTCACCCACTTAGTCATTACATTGACATCACTGATGATTCTCAAAAATCTCATTGTTTGAAGATTTTCTCCATATCGCCCAGCTCCACGTGGCTGTGTGAGAATAAGCCAGCATTCACAATACCAGAAGCCAGAAACTTGAACATCAAAATGGAATTTGGCCATCATTCATTTTTAATAATTACACCCAGTACTTTTCATACTGAAAGTCCTATTTGCTAATGTGTGCATGTGTCTTTTTCTGTCCTCCTGCTTTTACCTTTGCATTCTCCCAGCATAGCTCTGACCAACCTCAAATCAGCTAAGCCAATCAGCCAGAAGTGGAAACACCTGTACAAGCGTGCAGTGCAAAAAATAACCCCAAACAAGTATTAATGTCTCCCTCACCAGTAAATCAAGTGTTTGAAAAAGGTTTCAAGGGACACTCATTTCAAACTGCATTGATTACATATATATTTCTGTTAGGGGTATTTAAGTTTTATGTAAGAACCAATTAGTGCCCTTGGTATAAATAGGAACCAATCTTTGGTTCCTCTGGTGCAACCTAGAAACACGTACGGTTTTTTGACCACACGCCCAAACCAACAGCACAACACTACACAGAAAAACACACAAGCAGTGATTTGCTTAGAAACCCAACTAAGCTCTCATGGAAATAAATGGAACCAATGGTTTTAACTGCAGACATGACTTGGACTTTCATTTATCAAAAAGGTAAAAAATGCATAAATTACTCTACCCGTGGAACAGCACCTCAGGGGCTTAGCCTCTACATTTTAATATTAATTATTAATGTCATGCAGTATATATCACATTTATAACTGTTACACATTATTACTTAAAGAAATTCAGAAAATCCAGTTTGTTGCAGGGAAATAAGGAGGTTGGTTAAAGGATGCATAGCTGTCATGTACCTTTCTTTATTGGTCAGGCATTTGGTAATGTGGCAACAGCCCCCCCCCCCCCCCCTTAGAGAAGTAATTTGAAACGAAAGATATCTTAGAAAAGTAACCTGTATAGTAGGGGATTTTGTATGACTGGACCACTTCGAAGTAAGGAGTGACTTACTTTGCACTTTTTGATTTACTTTTTACTTTTCATCATTCAGTTCTCACTAGAACGGTGTGTTTTCAGTATTTGTAGTAATGGCTTGGTCTACCCTTCCAAAATGCTTTTGTTTACTGGTAATGCTTCACCTAAATGTGCCTGGTGGACAAGTATGTCTTATTTTTTTCAATTTGAACTCACTCTTTCCTACAGGTGAAGGAGAACCTCCTGTCTTGCAAGATGCTTCTCCACTGCAAAAGGGATGAGCTAAGGAAGCTATGGATAGAGGGCATCGAGCACAAGCATGTCCTCCAGCTGTTGGATGAAATCGAAAGCATCAAGCAGGTCCCTCAACGGCTGGAAGCATATATGGCGAGCAAGCACTACCTTCATGCCACAGATATGCTGGTGAGTCGATTAATGGCCAGACCTGTGGTTGTACAGGAGCATCTTAGTATGTGTGAGTATGTTTGAGCTGTACAACGAGATTAAGAAGCTGTGGGAAAACCTACTCACACATGTACATGCATATCAGGAAGTACTAAGGCAGTGACATGCTTTTGTGACCCATGGTGTGCACAGCACACATACATAAACACCAGTGTCTATGATGTGTTAACGCTGAAATGGATTTCCTGGCACCACTCATCCCTCTGAAGAATCCTTTTCTATCTATGAAGAGTCTAGTGGGTGCAACTCTTTTACTTCAAGAGAACATCATCTAAGTGCAGTTAGGGTGCTGCAGGTGTGTATGTTTGCGTGTACTCTTGTTCTTTTGATGTGTGTTTTGCAGCACGCTCGGCAGGGGAGCTTGAGGATGGTATTGAGAACTAAACGACCAGGCTCTGTGATCCCACAGCTCATTTTCTTTCCTTTCCTCACTCTTCCTTTTTCTTTCACACACACACACACACACACACACACACACACACACACACACACACACACACACACACACACACACACACACACACACACACACACACACATCTTCTTTCAGACCTTGGTAATAATTAGTTTGCTAGAATGGGATTATCTAAGCAGGAGAAAAAAAGAGGGATGACGGTGTGCCCAAAGGACCATAAAAATCCTCTCTGTGGGGGTGGAAAGAAGTGGAACTTCATTCAACCTGTGCTCAGTCAGTATAGCGTGTTTTGAAAGGTTGTAGAAAGTTCAAAGTCAGTTGGACGCTTCGCCTCTATTTTGCTTACCTGGAATGCGCTTCACTTGATCAGGATAGTGCACTTTTATTGCTAGGTAAAAAGCACACTTTAAAGCACATTTAAAATGCCTACATCAAAATCCTGTTGGATGCATTTGTTACACCTTTTGCTTTGGTGACATATTTATGCAGTCCATGAATAAATAATGTATCAACAGCCCGCTAATCCAAAGTAGACGAAATATAGGTTCATATGAAATCTTTAAAGACTTTTTTTGCAGCATTGTCTGTATTTGTTTCTGGATATACTGCCGAGACACAGTCACTCTGTGTCTCTCGGCTGTAACATTATACTGAATGTGTCACTTCTGCGAGAGTCCCTAAAGTGTTTATTTTCATCATGCTGTCACTCATTATAGCACTCATCTGTCAGATTAACGTCTGATTTTCACATGCGCACTCTGTTGCCTCTTCTTTCCTTATAGTCTATTTTTACATCTTTCTTTAACAAAAAGGTTGTACATGTTTTGTGCTTACAGACTAATTAAGTGAATATCTTTGTTGTTATTGTTGCCGTTTAGTGTGGCAAGCGTAGACTAGCCGGGAATGAAATGTCTAGCCTCTCTCTCTGTTTCAATGTCTCTTGCTCTCCATTTTGTGTGGGCGTGTGTTATTGAATGACAGTCTTAGACCCCATGGGTTTGGTTAAAAACGAGACTGGCATTGGTTCTAGAAAAAGTATTTTCCTCTCCAAGATCTTCTCCCTTTCCCTTGTTCTTGTAGTGTCATAAAACCCAGGTGCACACACATAGATACTGACACCCCCCCCCGGAGCTCAGCTTATTGATAAGCTGCCATCCTTCTCTTTTCTTCTGTCCTTCTCACCTTGTCTCTTGTTCCCAAGAAAATTCATTAGACGCTCCATATCCCTCTTCATGCTGACAAGCTCGGCCCCCTAATGATGTAAACCAGCCTTCCTCTATCATCCCAGCCCAATGGTAATG